>NC_142928.1:115367657-115505157 GCF_046866305.1 Octopus bimaculoides | reverse complement strand
CTGCCATGAATTTGCCTTTTAGCAGTTGAAATATGTCACAAATATGTTTGAACTAACCTAAATTGTGCATGTACCTAAACACTGCTCGGTGCTAACGTTTCGTTATATATATAAAATGTGTGTTTGTGTGTGTGTGTGTGTGTGTGTGTGTGTGTGTGTGTGTGTGTGTGTGTGTGTGCGCGTGTGCGTGTGTGTGTGTGTGTGTGTGTGTGTGTGTGTGTGTATGCGTGTGTGTGTTTGGTGGTTGACATATTTAGAAGGAAATGAGCAGGCTATTCTGGAGTGATACAGTTCCGAAATGGGATAATTTGAGGTAGCTTACTGCTAAACCAAACTACAGATGATGTTTGATATATAATGAAAAATATCTGACGTTACGGTCAGCGCTAGAAGATACACGATAATTATGTCGAAAGCAATTTAGAAAGCAGTAGGAAACTTGTGTATCATATAATTAGGCAAAAATGTTTGTTAATATTTTTAATTTCAATGAATGATTATGTATTCGCTTATGACAATCTAAATGCATCTTTGGAATTGATTACCATGAAATGCAAGTGACTATTTTTACCAGTGGCTATGAAATGAGGTGGTTATCTTTATAAGAACAAATATCATCTACTCACCCCATGTGAATCATCGGAGCTTCTGGCCCTACTGGCATTCCACAGCCAATAGCACAAGCACAAGACAGGAATTTTACCAGCAGAGTTCCTATATTGAACGTTTCTGGTATAAAAGTCCCATTTAAATAAGCAGTCACTTCAGGTATTCCCGAACTTCCAGCAGACGGTTTCAAAAACTAAAATAAACATAAAGACTCACAATAGACTTTCTCCTGCCCGTATATGTTAAGATGGTATTATATAGATGTAAATTATTTAGAAAATATTTATGGAACAAGTTTCATACTTTTGAAAAAAAAAAAAAAGAAAGGAAAATGAAAATTTTACAAACTTAACTCTTTCAGCTTTCCAGTGACTGTCATGCAACAACAGCTCTTCTCCGAGTATAATTGTAAATCCCATCATGAGCCTGCTGCTTCCAGGCCAAAACATATTTTCCAATCCCTCATTCATAGTCCTCGAACAGATTTTGACAGATTTGTCTCACTTCCTACACATGATCTTTGGTTTTTACTTGAGAGAAGTTATCATTGGTTTCTTTATAGACATGTGTGGCACATAGATAGTCATTTTCAGCCATCTCATGGTGATAGTCACCCCTAAGCTACTAAGTTTCGATCTTTCTACGCTTCTTTTAATCGTGATGTGCTCATGTCATGATATTCTTACTGTGATACTAGGACATTTTTATAGCTTGTACTAGTCTTTTTTTACATATCTCGCGGATATAGATCACCGTTGGTAAATATATGTAGAATCTGGTGCTGATGAAAAGTATGGACCATATAATGTTTAGGCACAGGAAGACAGCTGCAGGTTTCTCGAGTGTCTTCTCTACATCGCTTTCCTAGTTCCAATATTTAGCAACGTGAGTGCATATACACTACATAACATATAGAAATGAGGTACTTAAGTTTTCAACAATGCAAGATACTAATATGACAATGAATGTATGAGTTTGCGCGATATCGAATCCATTTGGCCAAAATAAAGTATCTGGCTAAGGATAAAACGATTCAAAGCACAGAATTACATCTTTGAAAGTCTTAAGAGAGCATAAGTATGACTCACCCTACAGTAACATGTTATATCACGTGTCTCTACCGCCAACTCTATTAAGAATAGTTCAACAAATGATCACATAGTCACTGTAAACAACTCGTGGAAAATGTTTGAAGAATAGGTGCAGTATACTAGAAACAAGAGTTAAGAATGATACCGACAGTCGGCTGCAGGCAATGTCAACCATCATCATAAGCGATGCGTCAGATATAATCAACGACAATGAAGTGGGAAAAAGACAAGAATCCCCCCCCACCAAAAAAAGAATGAAAAAAGAAAAAAAACGCATGCCCAATACAATACAATTGCAGCAGGAGCGGTGAACACCCAGGAATCTGTACAAGGTTGTCGATGGAAAGGGTCCCCAACTAGCAGAGCTTCGAGACAGTTTGAAGGACAAACTCAGAACACTTCGCAGAGCAGAGTGGCACTTAAAACGAATAAACATAAGGATTAGGAAGTAGAGATTTTCAGTTTCCAAACCGTTAAGATTTTCTAAGAAGCTGTTTGATGAACAGTAAAGTAGGTATCTCAAGGGTTAAGTGGATATAATAAATGTCTTCACCACTTCTGGATGATCATACAAAAGAGTTGGAGTTTCTCAAAACGAAATTCTTATGAGCACAGGCCATATGGGGCTTGGCATGAATGAATCAAGTCGAAATTTCGGTATGTTACTAACGTTGTAGAGTTATACTCTGCTCACGGACCATGCAGAATACAGTGCAGCGTTATTCGTGGTTCATGCAGTAACTGTAGAAGTATCTAAAAGAGATCTGGCGCAGAGAGAGAGAGAGAGAGAGAGAGAGAGAGAGAGAGAGAGAGAGAGAGAGAGAGAGAGACAGAGAGAGAGAGAGAGAAGGAGATAAAGAAAGAGAGAGGGAGAGTCGCTAGCTAATGGAGAATGTTAGTGGTGTTTAGATTCAAGATCCACAAGGGCAACTCTAAAAAGATCGAACAGTTTTGAACCATCTCTCTACTTAACGGAGAAGAAAAGATATGTTTCAGTTACATTGTTCGACGGTTGAAAATTTATTTTTCTCTAAATAATGGCTACATTGATACATAAGTACAGAAATGCACGATCTCTGACACCTGGCTTCATAGAAAATGCAGTTGCCATGTATGCATTCTTAACAGATGCAAAGAAATATCACGAAGTTCTGGTGATTTTGTGGTTATCACTCACAAATGCCTATGAGTTAAGGCTGCATTATCTCAGTATATAAGTTACTATAACTGGTTGCATCATCTCAGATATTGTTATTGCTTTCACCATGAAGATAGTGGTCAAAGCAGCAGTGGTGGAGTGTCATGGATCTAAGACAAAGATTGGTGCGCAGAAGTCATTAATAAGAGATACTATCATGGAAACTTTAACTGCAGCCTGAAGGACAAAGATGACATCTGCAAAGATCGCAGTGGCTTTCAGGCCTCGATCACCAAGTTTGGTTGTCTGATCCATCTGATGGTGTACTGATAAAGTCTGAGTTTATGAGCATGCCATCCTGCTAAGGATATCTTGACTACTGGTACTATACGATATCAGTATATCAGCTGTGTAGCCCAGACAAACAAGATCGACGGTTATATGAGATGGTAGTTTAGTATATTAAGAAACCTAATCAAAGCCTAAACAATGGCACCCTTATTTCGATATGTACATCCAGACAGACAGCCAGTCAACCAACCAACCATACATACATAGAAATATACAGAGGGAGGGAGAGAGAGTGAGAGAGAGAGAAAGTGAGAGAAAAGCTTTTGAATTAAAGCTATAGGGGACCAAAAATCCAAAGAGAACTTAATACCCGGCATGCAGTTAACTGTAGAGACAACATGTACATTTTACAGATCGACTCTTAATGCAAAAACTTCTACTTTCTATAATTACAATTACTTTTCGGGAAATAGAGATTCTGAGTCGTTAACTACTTTCGAAAATTTCTTTGTGATTAAAAGTTTCAGAATAATCTGAATTTTGATAATTAACATTATTTCTTTACTGAATAGGACATAAAAAATTATAGAGTGAGTAGTCACACGTCGTCATTATATATAAGGTAAAAACATATATAATGTGGCTTGAATATTTAAATGTAAATACACACTTACAAGTAAATGGAAATTGTCTAACACAACCACTAGCAAATCTTCTATAGTTTTTAACAGCTGCGGTGTAGTAGTATTATAGTTAGATGCTACAAAGGTAAAAGTGATGTCTTAGATAGAAACAATTACAGAGGTATCAAACTGCTGGGCCAGGTCATCAAAATTACAAAGAGAGTTATAACTCAATTGATTAGGAATAGAATTAAACTAGATGAGATGCAATTTCGCTTTATTCTTGGATGTACCACAGATACTATCTTCATAGTCTTGCAACTTACTTGGTGACCCTGTCTGTGCTGGTGCCATTTAGAAAACATTCAGTCCACACTGTCAAGTGTTTGGCATTTTGGAATAGCATCCAGCTGTAAAAGACATGCGAGAACTGACCTGTTCTGTGCTGGTGCCACGTAAAAAGCTCTCAGTCCACTCTACGAGATGGTTGGTGTTAGGAAGGGCATCCAGCAATGAAAACCATGCCAAAACAGATCACATGCTTCTAATGTGTTATTGATAAAGTGATTTTTAATTTTGGTGTTTTATATGAGTGTGTGTGCGCGTATATACAAGAGTATGTTTGTATATACACAAATATTACGCGCGTGCACAGACACACACGCATTTACACGTGCAAGATCATGTGCGTTTGTATTTTTGAAGAGAGATTATAGTAGCTGTATTTGAAACCTTGCTACTTTCATTTATAGGTTAGGGATAAATTGACTTTGATAGAAACTGAATTCAGTGTTCCATTTTGTATGTTTCTAAAATCAATCAATCCGGTAGTCATGTAAATTTAGAAACAGCGTCTACTCACCACGACGGATGCCGAACTAATAAATACAAAAATCACTGCATAGCTGACGTTCCACAGCCACGCTAAGTCATATTCTTCCTTCTGTTATAAAAAAAAGAACAAATTCCATATAGCAAATTTATTTCCTTTTAACAATTAAACAAAGCATAATGATTTAGTTGGTGCGGGAATGAAAGATTGCATCACTTGTCACCTGAACTTTATGATAAATTCCCTATGCAAAACTTTCACGCAAATATATTCAGAAAATTATGCTGGGGATTTTGTTATGTAGCAAATAATCACATATACCTAGCAATCCCAATATTCTAGCCAGTAATGAAGTATAGAATATCGCAATATTCTTTTCTACTCTAGGCACAATGCCCGAAATTTTGAGGGAGGGGGGGCCAGTCGATAAGATCGACCCCAGTACGCAACTGGTTCTTAATTTATCGACTCCAAAAGGATGAAAGGTAAAGTCAACCTCGGCGGAGAATATCACAATATTTTAGCTGGTGATAATAATGACGGCGACAACAACGACGTGGAGAGAGATGATGATGATGATGATGATGATGATGATGATGATGATGATGATGATGATGATGATGATGGTGGTGGTGATAATGATAACTCAGGTACCTTCATTTGTTTAAATTGATTTTTAAAGGGATTGTTTCCATCGGGCAATTTTGAATTTGTTATTAATTTTACCCCACCAGACTGATAAGTGATTAGGTAACTAGCTGGTTATCTAATCACTAATCAGTCTGGTCGGAAGATAAGGCAGGTCGAGATAGGCTGACACTCGCAAATGCGGAGTCTTTCCTAGGTGAAGAGTATACACTGCAACATAGCCTAATAATTAGTGACTTCAGAAATAGGAGTAGAAAGACTCGGAGAAATAGACCATACTGGAAAAGAAGATTAGGGAAGCTCAAAGACCCAGCAAACCAACAAAATTTTAGAGGCACTCTACTGGAAGCCTCTTATTATAGAGAGGATGAGGAGGAGGTGGAGGAGAAGGTGGAGGAAGAGGAGGAGGATTGGACATATAGCTTAGAGAACAACTTGAAGTTCTTGTGAGATAATTTACTGGGGGTTGCTGACCAAACCTGTGGATGGTGTAAAGTCCCAGCTAGGCCAAGGGTGACATGGTGGTGGAAGGAGGTGGACAGTACCACAGGTTTACATAGCTAAAGGAATAGCAGAAGGTAAGAGATTTGCTAATGTTCTACAGCGTGAGGATCAGAGACGTGAGGTGTTCAAGTTTGCAAAGCAGTGTATCAGAAAGAATAGAGATGTGGTAGGTGAGAAATGTGTGTAAATGGATAATGGTATGCTTGTACTTAGTAACTCAGAGAAGAAAGATTCGTGAAGATGCCATTATGAAAGGTTAATAAATGTTGAGAATGATTGAGAGAAGGAGAGTTTTTCAAATATTGAACCAATTGAGGGACCAGCCAACAGAGTTGATAGCAGTATAATAGATAAGGCAACTAAAGATATGAAGGCTAAGAAAGCCCCAGAACAATCGGGTATCACTGCCGAATTGATAAAAAAATCTCTGGCAGTGTGGGATACAGCTTAGCCACTCGCCTGGTTAATTAGGTTATTCAGGAAGGGATTATCCTCAAAGATTAGTGTAGTAGTATTATAGTTAGTCGCTACAAAGGTAAAGGTGATGTCTTAGAAACAACTACAGAGGTATTAAACTGCTGGACCAGGTCATGAAAATTACAAAGAGAGTTATTGCTTAATTGATTAGGAATAGAATTAAACTAGATGAGATGCAGTTTTGTTTTAATCTTAGGAGATGTACCACAGGTGCCATCTTCTTAGTGAGACAGTTGCAAGAAAAGTATTTGGCCAAAAGTAAACTCATGTACTTAGCTTTCACCGACCTGGAGAAAGCTTTCGACAGGATTCTCCGCTCTCTTATCTGGTGGTTTATAAGGAAGCTAGGAGTAGAGGAGTGGCTTAGAGCCGTACAAGCCATGTACAGCGGTGTTGTCAGTAAGGTGAGAGTCGGCCTTGAACACAGTGATGAATTTAGCGTACAATTTGGAGTTCACCAGGGATCAGTTCTTAATCCACATTTATTCATCATAGTTCCCCAGGCCATAACAGAGGAATTCAAAGCTGGATGTCCATAGGAACTGCTATATGCTGATGACCTTGTTCTTATTGCAGAATCTGAATCAAAACTGGAGAAGTTCCAAGTATAGGAGCAAAACCTGGAATCAGAGGGCCTTGAGTTAACCTAGCAAAGACCAGAGTTGTTGCTAGCAAGGAACAGATAAGATTTTGTTTCCATCAGGTAAATGGCTATGCTCAATATGTGGGTAAGGAATGGGAAGAAATTTCATTCCCTGCACGCAGTGTAAGCTATGGACACGCACATAAAAGACGCAGTGGAATCACAGATAGATTAACAAATAAGGTAAGGTCGCTTTCGTGTGTGGCAGATGTGCAGGAACAATACGCACTAAGAATACAAGGGATTTGGACTCTATGATGCGTTCAGTAGATTCTCGTAAGGTAGTAGATAGTTTCTGCTACTTAGGTGATCAAATCAGTAACGGTGGTGAATGCTCTGAAAGTATTGTTTCTAGAGAGGAAGTTCAGAGAACTACTACCTCTGTTGGCAAAAGAAAGTCTCTCTCTCACTGTGAAAGGTAGATTGTATGATGTCTGTGTAGGAACGGCTGTACTCTATGATAGTAAGACATGGGCTCTGAATGCAGAGGACATGCGTAGACTGGAGAGGAATGAAGGTGTTATGCTCCGTTGGATTTGCAGCATCAGTGTGAATGCACGGAAAAGCGTAACTGTGTTGAGAGCAAAGTCGGGTATATGAGAAATTAAATGTGGCATGAAGGAGAGGAGAATGCGTTGGTTTGGACATGTGATGCGTATGAGTAAAGTCAGCCGTATACAGAAGTGCCAATCACTAAAAGTGGATGGTATCTGTAGGAGAGGGAAACCCAGAAAGACATGGAATGAAGTGGTGAGGAGCGATCTTAGGATGTTAGAGCTCACGGAGGAAATGACAATGAAGCGAGATGTCTGGCATTATGAGTGCTAGAAGCGTTGTGTCCTCGCCACATGTAACAATAGACTTTTCACACATCCCACCCCAAGAAACCAAACTACATCTCTTCTTCTAAACTGAATTTTTCTCTTCCTCACGTTTCCAATCTGACACTATGATTGTCTCCCACTTCCCTTCCATGCCCTCACTGCCTGGCTCACTCTATTGCTGCTATCTCCCGTAATCTTTATACCCAGGTTCTCATCAGTCACTACAACCCCCACTCCCTACTCGCGCCTATTTGACATTACCTGGTCGCATATTTTATGACCACGGTACCTTGAGGACATGCTCTGGCAATTGCCACCATTTATCTCTCTTCCTTACTCTACCATCCCATCTATGCTCTGATCCTTCTGACTTGTGAGTTACCCTGAAACTTTACCACCATCTCTCTCCTGCTCATTTTGCACTTTGGCTGTTTCTCACTCTCTTTCTCTTTCCCTTGCTCTTCCCTCTGACTGTGTCGCCATGGGCCTCCCCTACAGCAGCGCACCTGTTTCTACTCTCATTCTTGATCATTCTCTCTCTCTCTCTGTGCCCCTCTCTCTCTGTGCCCCTCTCTCTCTGTGCCCCTCTCTCTCTCTGCCCCTCTCTCTCTGTGCCCCTCTCTCTCTCTCTGCCCCTCTCTCTCTCTGCCCCTCTCTCTTTCTGCCCCTCTCTCTCTCTGCCCCTCTCTCTCTCTCTGCCCCCTCTCTCTCTTTGCCCCCCCCTCTCTCTCTCTGTCGCTCCCTCTCATTCGCTCTCCATCTCTCGCTTTTCCTTTTGGCTAGGTAACCAAGTATCTTCTTTACATTAGCACACTTGCTTCTGTCGTCTTTCTTGGATCTCGCTATCCCTTTTACCTTTTTTCCTTCCACCTCTCTCTCTTATATCTCTCTTCCTCTCCCTCTTTCCCTCCATTTCTCTCCCTCTCTCTCTCTCTTGTCTCACTCTCTTGTCTCACTCTCTCTCTTGTCTCACTCTCTCTCTCTTGTCTCACTCTCTCTCTTGTCTCACTCTCTCTCTTGTCTTACTCTCTCTCCTGTCTCACTCTCTTCTCACTCTCTCTTCTCTCTCATATCTCTCTCTCTCTCTCTCTCTCTGGCCAGGTAACCATGTACCTCTTCTATAGCAACACACATGTTTCTGCCTTTCTGTTGCTCTTTCACACTCTAACCTATCATCATCTAACACAAGATCACAACCCCTCTTCTATAGCAACGCACCTGCTTCTGCCACTTTGCCTCTCTGTCAATCTCTAACCATTCCTCATCTGATACGAATCCCCTCCTCCAATGCCCCTCCCCTCTCAAAATACCTTGCCTTGCTAGTTACTTGGTGACCTTGCCGGTGCTGGTGCCTCGTGAAAAGCATCCAGTCCATACTGTGAAGTGGCTGGCATTTAGAAGGGTATCCAGCTGTAAAAAATCATGCCAAAATCGATCTCGCTTGTGATGGTGCCACTTAAAAAGTACTCAATCCACTCTGTGGCGCTGTTGCGACTCCTGTCAAGCGCCCTACCCATGCCAGAATGGAAGACGGACGTTAAACAATGTTGATGATGATGATATATATATATATATATATATATATATATATATATATATATATATATATACATATATACATATATATATATATATATATATACCTATGATGATGATGATGATGAGAAGCGTGGTAAGAAGCTTGCTTCCCAACCATATTGTTCCTGGTGCAGCCTCGTGTGGCACCTTGGGCAAGTGTCTTTTACTATTCCTCGTGAGTGAATCTGGTGGACGGAAACTGAAAGAAGCCCGTTATGCGTGTGCGTGTGTCAGTGTTTGTCCCTCACCTACGCTTGACAACCAGTGTCGATTCATTCGACTAAGAAATCCTCGAAGGTGATGCCCCAGCATGGCTGCAGTCAAATGACTGAAACAATGAAATATTATATATATATATATATATATATATATATATATATATATATATATATATATATATATATATATATATATATAATTATAATCATCTAAGGTCCTTTATTTTTCTCCATGTTGCCATGAGTAGGACGGTTTGATAAGAACAGACGAGTCATGGGGGTTCGACCATGTTGTATATCTGCTTTGGCAAGGTTTCTACAGATGGATGTGTTTCCTAGCGACAACCACTCAACAGAGTATATATACTGTGTATCTATGTGTGTGAGCGTGAGTGTGTGTTCCTGTGTACGTCAGTGTGTGTATTTTGTTTGCACGTGCATCTGAGTGTGAGTGTGTATGTGTATGTGTATTTATATATAATCGCAAATATATAGCAAACTATTTCAAGTGTCGATAACATTACATACATACATACATATATATATATATATATATATATATATATATATATATATATATATATATATATATATATATATATATATATATATATATATATATATATATATATACATATATATATATATATATATATATATATATATATATATATATATATATATATATATATATATATATATATATATATACACACATATATATATGTATATATATATATATATATATATATATATATATATATATATATATATATATATATATATATATAGTGCCTTGCAAAATTCTACACCCCCCTTTGAAAATTTATATATTTTGTATAATTTAACAGGGAACAACACATTTTTTTCAATTCCAATATTTGTTAAATAATAAGCAGATCTATCACACTTTCCTTTGATATGTTACATTTTAAAAATTTCTCACTGATTCTTAAAATCATATAACCTAGAAAAATGCTTTTGCAAAAGTCTACACCCCCACCCGATATTATACTGTTGATGTATACAATCCAAACAATCAAAAGTGACATGTGAATTCTACCATAACAAACAAAGTTGGCCAGTCTATTATTATACTATATAAGGTGATTTAACTGGTTACAAAATCATTCACCACATGGTGTTTTGGTATGTTGGTCTTTGAACTCTGACTGTAAATACAAGGTATACAAATCGGGAAAGAAAATGGGCAAACATCTGTCTCAGGAACTTAAAAACATTATTATTCAAAATTACAATGAAAATAATGACTATAAAAAGATTGCAAAAACATTAGAATTGCTCCTAAGCACTGTTAAAACTGTAGTTTAGAAGTGGTTAGTGCACAAAACCACTGCTACCCTACCAAGATCTGGGAGACCGAGCAAACTTACTAGAAGAGCAAAGTCAAAACTGGTCCGGGAGGCAACCTCCAACCCTGGTGCAACACTGGAAGACTTGAAAGCTTCAGTTTCCAGTACTGGGACAGATGTCTATGCATCTACAATTTCCAGAGTACTTCAGCGGTCTGGCCTGCAAGGGAGGGTAGCTAGAGAAAAGCCCCTTCTGAAGTTTATACACAAGCAAGCTACGTTAAACTTTGCCAAAAGTCACATTAATGATTCCATGACCGTGTGGCGAAAGATTTTGTGGTGAGATGAGACCCAAAGTCGAGTTATTTGGAAAAAAATACGAAACGCTACGTTTGACGGAAACAAAGCACTGCTCACCAACCTCGTTACACCGTCCCCACTGTAAAGCATGGCGGTGGCTCGATCGTGTTTGGGGCTGTTTTTCAGCTGCAGGGCCTGGAGAGTTGGTAACCATCCAAGGTATCATGGACAGTGTCAAGTACAAGAAATATTGGAGGCAAACCTGCTGAAGTCTGCTAGAGATCTGCACTTGGGTCGCAATTTCAAGTTTCAACAAGATAACGACCCCAAGCATGTGTCAAAAAGCACTAAAGCTTGGTCTACTACCAACAAAATCAGTTTTGGAGTGGTTCAGCCAGTCTCCAGACCTCAATCCTATAGAAAAATTATGGCGAGATCTAGAGCTGGTTGTGCACCGACGTTCTCCATCCAATCTGACACAGCTCGAGAAGTTCTGCCATGAAAAATGGGCGAAAACTATCAGCAGACCACCGCAGCACGCTCGTGGAAGGCTACCCGAAGCGTCTGCAGGCTGTAATTGACGCTGCAGGATCATCCTATATTATATTAGGGGTAAAAATCCAAATTTACAGGTAAAAACTCAATCAAATTCAATTTATTAAAAATTAAAATTAAATTAAGTTTCACAGTACAAAAATAAATATATAGTTTTAGAGAAAAGAACCAAAGTTTATGAACTAATCCATGAAAATTTGTTATTTATTGTTGGTTGATATATACATTCTTTTATTATTATTATTATTATTATTATTATTATTATTATTATTATTATTATTATTATTATTATTATTATTTTATGTTTGACTTTTGTTTTGCATTTGTACAAGTTGGATCCAAGTCTCACCCAGAGACCTCAAGAGACAACAAGTTAGAAGTTCATGTAGGTGTTATGCCTAGGGTACCATATATTTGGATTTGTACAGTTTTGTTCAAGTGAATGTTTAAGAAACCATAAGAAAATTATGTTTGCTTTAAAATTTGAGATCACATAGACAGTATTTTACGTAGGATATGGGCAGTTCCCATGAGCACTATCTTTTGGACTTCAGCCATTTTGGGGTTTCCTGGTATCTGAGCTAGGTAGTAATCAGCCCGTTTCGCTGTCATTCCCAGGGCACCTATGACAATAGGTATTGTTTTCGTCTTCAGATTCCACATTTTGCTAATTTCTATTTCAAGATCTTTATATTTGCTCAGTTTTTGGTAGGTCTTGACAGATACGTTTATATCAATTGGGACAGTCATATCAATGAGGAGGCATGATTTTTGTCTGAAGTCTTTCAGTATGATGTCTGGCCTATTTGCGTCTATCTTTCTGTCAGTTTGAATGGTGAAGTTCCAGAGGAGTGCAATGTGATCATTTTCAAGTACTGGGGGTGGTTTGTGTTCCCACCAGTTTTTATCATGGGGCAAGTCCAGGTTTTTGCATATTACCCAGTGAATATATTGTGCAGCTCTATCATGCCTGTTGAGATACTCTGTAGGCGCAAGCAGACTGCACATGGAGACAACATGATCGATGGTCTCATTTTGTTGTTGGCATATACGACATAATGGGGAGCTGCCGTTCTTTAATATGTTGGCCTGGTAGTTCTTTGTAGGTAGGCATTGATCTTGGGCTGCTATGATAAACCCCTCTGTTTCTGATTTCAATCCAGAGGCCATTAACCATTGGTGGGTAAGGGCTTTGTCAATATCTGCATTATTCGCTCTCTTTGGGTATTTGCCATTGAGAGGTTTTCCATGCCATTTTTCAGTCATAATAGCTAAGGCAGCAATTTTAGCACGGGTTTTCAAGCGCTTAGCTTTTTCTGTAGGTGTTTCTAGTTCGTCTAATTCTTGAATTTGTTGCAATTGGAATTCACTTAGATATTCCTTTGCCTGTTTTGTTACTGAGTAAGATGCTTTCTTGCTTTCATATTTTAAGACAAGTTTTAGCATCCAGTCCTCAGAGTTTTTCATATAGGTGTCTAGGTCAATTGTGGCTACCTTCATTGATAATGCCAGCTGTAGTAGTCCTCGACCTCCCTCTTTTCTTGGCAGATAAAGACGTTCTATATCTGCCTTAGGGTGGTGCATTCTATGCATTGTCAACAGTTTTCGTATTTTTCTGTCAACATTACATATTTCAGTAATTGACCAGTTAACGATGTTGAAACTGTAAGTCACGACTGGTATGGCTAGAGCATTGATCGCTTCGATCCTGTTTCTCGCGTTCAGCTCTGTCTTCAGTATTGCTCTCACCCTGCGATAACATTCTCTTCTGATCCTTTCCCTCATCACTGAGTGCTTGATATTGTCCCCTTCAATTACCCCTAGGTATTTGTAGCTCTCCGCTGGTTCTAACTCTTTTATGACATTTTGCTGGTCAAGGTTCACATTAGATGTGTTTGTCATTTTTCCTTTGATAAAGATAGCTTTTGCACATTTATCAAGGCCAAATTGCATCCTGATGTCATCACTGAATTGTTTAACAATCGCTAGTAGGCCTTTGAGTTGTTGGTCATTTTTTGCAAAGAGCTTTAAATCATCCATGTAAATGAGATGATTTATATTTTTATCAAATATTTTATAACCATACTGTGCATCATTGAGCAATTTTGAGAGCGGTATTAGGGCTAGACAGAAGAGGAGTGGTGATAGTGAGTCACCCTGGAAAATGCCACATGAAATTCTTACATCTCCAGCATTTAGAGATTCATTGTCATTGTTCAACATCAGTGTGGTTCTCCATGATCTCATACTTACAGATAAGAAGTTTCGCAGAGTAGGAGCTATTTTATACATTTCCAGACATTTCCTAATCCAGCTATGTGGTAGGCTATCAAAGGCCTTTTTATAGTCTATCCAGGCTATTGACAAGTTTTTGTGTCGCTTGTGACAATCTTCTAAGATCATCTTATTGATGAGTAGCTGATCTTTACAACCATAAGATCCACGTTTACATCCCTTTTGCTCATTAGGGAATATGCTACTTTCTATTAAAAAACTATAGGTGTACTCGGTTAGGACAGATGTTAGCGTCTTATACATTGTTGTTAAGCAGGTTATGGGGCGATAATTTTTTGGTTCGTTTGTTTCCTCATTTTTTGGAAGCAGGAATGTTAAACCATTAACTAGCCAAGAGGGCATCAAACTAGGATTTTGCAAAACATCGTTGTAAAGTTTTGTTAGCAGTTCATGGCTTTCTGGGAAGGCATTCAACCAGAAGTTAGGAATTTTATCCTTTCCTGGAGACTTCCATTTGCTTGACCTCCTGAGAGCAGATCTTATATCTTCTACCCTGACCCCCTCCCACTTTTGCTCCTCTAAGGAGTCTAGGTCTGTAGCTATTCTATCAATCCAAGGGGCCTTTTCATTGTGTGTTTTATCTTCTGCCCAGATTTTATTCCAAAATTCTTGCACTTCTTCTTTTGATGGGACAGACTTTATTGTTACTGGTGTTTTCCCTATCTTCCTGTAGAAATTTTTGGGGTTATTTTTGAACATGTTATTATCTCGGAAGAATTTAACACGCTTTTCATACCTTGCTATGCGGGCAGCTTTAGCACATACCTTTTGCTTGATGGTTTCTATGGTGGCATCAATGTCAACTATGGTTTTCATGTTATATTTTTTCTTTAGTTTTTGGGTCTTTGTAGGTTTGATACTCTTGTCAAATTTAAGGTTTTTCAAACATTCTATGTCAGATCTAAGCAGCTTAATTTGGTGTTGAATGCGTTCTTGCCAAGAAGGCTTTTTGTGGGAGTGTTGTCTTTTTCTAATCTTTTCACCACATAGAATCGTTGAGATTCTTGCGGATGCATAGTACAGGTGGTTGAGATCTGTAATATCAACATCATTAGCTGAAATTATATCCTTAAGTGCAAGGCGGATTTTACCAATTATTTTCAGGTTTTGGTTAGAATTGCGAATTTTGGGGAGAGTGTCGCGTTCATTCATACTAGTTTCTTTAATTTTCAGCCATTCAATCATGATTTGATTTTTTAGATCATGTAGTTCTGTTGCGTCGATTTCTGTATGACTTCCTTCATCTATTTGATTTTCACCTGCCTTAGTGTTTATGGTTGGTTCAGAGAGTATTTTATTTTGCCTATCAGTTACCTTAACTCTTTCAATTATTACTGTATTTTCATCAGCCTTGGGCTGGTTTATAATTATTTCCTCTGTAGTATCTTCTTTAGCTGCAGTTTCATTCTTTTTATCCTTTACTGCTTGCTTAATTTGGTCAATCTCTATTTCAGTTAGTAATTTTTTTTTTATAATGTTTCTTCTGACGTTGGCAAGTTTATTACTGTCTATGTAGGGTCTTACTGCAAGGTGTTTCTGTCTCCAGTTTAAGTAGGTTTGTACAGTATTAGATTTATCTGTAGGGAAATATATGGCACGGTAGAAGGCTCTAAGAACTTCTTTATTATCTTCCCTAGACCATTTTTCATTCTTTATCTTTTGGTTATTTGATGACGAGCATGGATGGCCATCTGTTGGAATATTCCGGTTGTGGGGTACTTCCAGCTCCTGTGTGTCGGGAAGATTTGAACCAGTAGCAGATTTCTCGTCTCGGATCTGGTTCATTATCCGAGTAAGTGGTCCTTTATAATCCGGTCTATGACCATTGCGGTTTATATTTTGTTTTATTAACAGTGAGGCATAACAAGCTTCGACGTTGACGCTAGGGGACGGATCTGTCTGTTTAGGGTAAGTTTTTTGAGACAACACCGTCTCCGAGCTTTCGTGACGTAGCTTCTTAAGGCTAGCAGATCTATTTCGAGTGAGTGGCCCTTTGTGATTCGGTCGATAACCACTCTGGTTTGTGATCTGCCTTGTTATCATTGAGGCATGACGAGCTTTGGCGTTGACATTCGGGGACGGATTTGTCTGTTTAGGGTCAGTTTTTTGAGACAACACCGTCACCGAGTTCTCAGCATGTAAACATTGCTCGTAGCGTAGTTTTTTAAGGCTAGCAGATCGGTATTCATCTGTATTTTTTTTGTTGATAGATTTATCTCCAGGCATAGTGTATTTTTGTGTGTGTGTGGCGTTTTAAACTTATGAATGGTTCACTGTCTGTATTTGTTCACAAAATGAAAATAAACAAAGAAGAAAGAAAAAAAGTTTTGGTTTTGCTTCGTTTGTGATATGTGTTTTCGTATCCGTAAGTGTGTCCTGTGATTTTTACGTAGTTCTGTAAACATTAAGATGCATGTGTAGTTCTATGGGTATCAAAACGTATATATCATTGTGTACACGTTCAAGTGTATGCGTAATTATTCAATATATGTACTTACTATTTTGTTCCATTTCTTTTTTTTTATATAGTTTGTAAACTTTCCGGTGTTGGTTTTGCGTGTGTGATCGCACGTGTTTCATTGAGACATCGTGCATAGGAGGTCCTGTGCTTTGTATTGCAGTGAAATTTCATTTTTTAAGAATAAAAATATTCTTAAAAAAATTATCTTCGTTAAAAGACCGCTTCCTTCAAATCTTCCACCGGTTCTTTTGGCTAATTCCATCGATGTTATTGGATTAGATATGTTTTTGTATAGGGAGCCCGGTGTAGCACATCCATGTTGTTATTCAGCCCGGTGCTATTCTCCGTTATTCAGCCCGGTGCTATTATTATTATTATTATAATTATTATTATTGTTATTATTATTATTATTGTATTTTGACCTGAAGATCAGCTATATTTTTGAATAGAATTGATTTTCGATCGTTTTAATCGATTTGAATATTTTTTATTTTCTATTTGAAAATTTGGTTATGAAACACGTGTAGCCGTTTTATCATCTTTATCTTATGATATTTACTTTGTAGTATATTATACTTATTTATCGTGCTTTTATTAATTTTTCTATATGCGACTGTGGATTTTCATGGATTAGATCATGAACTTTGGTTCTTTTCTCTAAAACTATATATATATATATATATATATATATATATATATGTGTGTATATATATATATATATATATATATATATATATATATATATATATATATATATATATATATTATATATGTGTGTGTGTGTGATCTGTGTGTAATTACCAAAATAAATAACAGGGAGAATGTAATGATTTCCGAAAATATATCTGCCAAAGTACAGTGCATTGATTTTTATTTGTTAGAAAGTAGAGTGATGGAAGTTGTAAGTCAATCGTAATCGTGAGAGATCATGATGCCACTATAGTTAATCACAGAGATCAATGTCTACATTTTATTTTAATGCTTATTGTTTTTATCTTCGCTGCGAGAATTATGACGAATATAATCATATCATAAGATAAGTCAAGTGGACATAATTTATCGAACTTCTCACTTTTGTCGCAAAATCATCTTGAGATTAGAGAATTTTTTTAAATTTTGTGCTCAGAGAAAAATTTTGCCATAGTTTGTTACAATAAAAGCAGCCTAGCATTCAAAGACGGGATCATCATATTGCAGCATGTGAAACCACCTTTCTGCCAGTTCTTTGATCCCACACAGATACTAGTTCTTGTCCTTCGAGATGAGCTTCCTTGCTGAAGCTTCCACCTCCTTTTAGTTGATGAAGAGTGGCGAGTTCAGGAAGTGAGCTATAGTTCCAAGAGGAGAGCTTCTGTGAAGGAGTTCTTTGCCTCGAAGGACAAGAACTGGTGTCAGTGTGGGATCAAAGAACTGGCAGAACGGTGGCTTCAGATGGTGCAATACGATGGCCTCTACTTTGAATGCTCGGATGCTTTTGTTGCAGCTTGACGAATAAAGCAAGTAAGTTCCCAAAATAATGCAAAATCCTTGACTCAACACAGTAAACCTGATTTCTATGAAATACTGTATTAGTGTGTATTCCATTATAATGACATTTTTGTTATGTATTTTGTGAAGTACGGAAGGTTGAAGGACAACGTCAACACAAGTGGAACTCAGATCTTAGCAAAACTCTACACAATAATTGGTTTGAGTTCCACGAATTCATTAGAAACAATAAAATACATTTATTCTACTGTTCAGCAATTATTGCATTGCTACATTTAGGAAAGGGAAATAGTATCACCATAATAATACTGAATAAGAGACGCTAGGATTACTGTTTTGTTAAGATCAGTTCTAATATCTTCATAAAGGAAAATAATATTTAAAGCCTCCTCAAATAGAGAGGCTCATATATAATAAGTAGATTCAGTACCTTAATTAATTACAGTTTATAAGCCAGTCTAAGTGCACTTACCTCAAATAAACTCTTTAGCATATTTAGTCTGGTATTAAAAATCAGAGTTATACACTGGTGCAGGAGAAATCCAATGATTCCGACAGTCATTCCAATTAAGCCCATTACGATCCAGCGCAATGTGTTAAATCTATTAATAACAAAAATTACAATAACAGTACTACAGCTGAAATTATTACGACTACTAAGATTGGATAATAATAATCACATTTGTTAGGAATTTTTGCACAATTATAGCAGTTGTGAGGAAGGGGAAGTCGATTACATCAGTTCCAGTGCTCGACTAGAACCCGAGAAAGACAGAAAACTCAGAATGTAAAGCCGTGAGTTTTTTGTCAAGCATGCCAAAGATTCTGTCAGCCCGCCACCTTAATAATGATCCTTTCTACTATAGATACAAGGCTCCAACATTTGGTGAAGGCAATAGTCGATTACATGAATTCAAATGCTCAACTGGTACTTATGTCATGAAATCCAAAAGGCAAAGTCGACTTCGGCGAAATTTGAACTTAGAACATTAAGACGGACAAAATGTTGCAAAGCATTTTGTCTGGACTGCTAACTGTTCTGCTATCTTGCCGCCTGACCATGTCCTTGGTAACAGCATATATGATCATGACAGTGGCCACAGAATGCAACAACAACAATAGAAGCAACAACAGCAGTAACAATAACAACAACAACAGCAGTGTGTGCACATCACGAGAAACATGTAAGCAAGAATAATAAATAATAATGGGGATGATGAGAATTTCTTTAATGCCGATAATAATAATAATAATAATAATAATAATAATAATAATAACAATTATTATTATTATTATTATTATTATAAAGACACTCTTTAGCCTGGTAAGGCAGATTAATATAGATATGGAATCTCACTAAAAATACTCGTAGGAAGGAAAACTCCAGAAATCACTCTCAAGGAATCATGAAACAACAATAATGAAATAGTTAACGGCGTGAAGGAAGCTGGAACCAATTACGGCGAAGGTCTCACGCCCGGCATGTTTGGAATGCTCCATAACAGAGGAAGGGATTGGTTACGGAGGATCTTTACTAAGCAACAGATCACATACAAAACATGCGTGCTGCTAGACACATGTGGACGAGTACGCTATACTCATTGAATGTCATGAAAGAGCAAAACTGGAAGGCAGTAGTGGAATAGGATGACGGACATAATTTCGATGTCAGAAAATAAATTAATGAATCAAGTGAGCGTGATTAGGTGGAAGAATTAGTTAACTGAAGTAGAAATATTTCAGATTACTGAACGTTTAAGGGAAGCTGCAGGTGAGCAACAAAGGCTGATCAGAGTAGAAACTGAAGTTAAAGAAACTGAAGTTAAAGGCAGAGAGTAACATAGACAACAGGAACACGGAAATTATGATAGGACTATTAAGGCTGCTGAAGAGAACTGTAAGAAATTGAACTCTGTTACTTCTGAGGTTGATTATAGAAGAGAACAGGGACAATTATAGATTATTCGCTTGAATCACAGTGACGGCTTATGGAATAAATGAATGCTCCTGAAGAAAATATCCCGATAAATATGTGAAGGGCTCATAGGAGTATGATATATGTAATTGCCAGAAAGATAAATGCTGTTATATCACATATCCAGACAGAGGACATACCGCAACAAGGACGACGGTGGAGGCGGTGGCGGCGACGGTGGCGGCAACGGTGGTGGCAGCGGCAGCGACGGCGACGACGACAACGACAATGATGACGACGGTGACGGTGACGACGACCATGACGACGGCGATTACAAACCGCTTACAAACAGCATACCGCGTTCATGGATCCTGAAATCGCCGGACATCTCCAAAATTTCTTCTGTAATCACAAATTTTCTGAAGCAAAATATGTTATTGTGGAACACGATTCTCCAATTATATCACTCTAATGGAGAACTAGCTTCAAACAATATTAGCATCAACAGTGGAATTTTCCAAGGTGATTGACTTTCACCTCTAAAATTTTTTCTTAGCTTTAATACCTCTTAGATGTGAATTTAACAGAACAGGGCATGGTCATAAGATTGACAACAAAATATATAAGCCTTAAAACTTTACGTCACAAAAAATGATGAGTTTGAAGGCCATCGGGATGGAATTTGGCCTTGATAATTGTGCCAAGGCTACTTTCGAGAAAGGGAAACTGATAACACCAAATTCAGTCAGTCGTGTTAAGTATTGAAACAGATATAAAAGAACTTGAGCAAGAACAAACCTATAAATACCTAGGTATAAAAGAAGGCTCTGACATACAGCAAAAGATTAGGAAGGAATGTTATGGAACATGAGTTCTGAAAACTGAGCTAAATGCACACAACAAGGTATTCGCACATAAATTCCTTAGTAGTTCCAGTTGTTACTTAAAACTTCAATGTGTTGAACTGGAATATTTGTAAAAGAAAATTGACGGAAAAATTCATACGTTGCTGATTTGTAATAAGATACACGCCAAAAGACAGACGTGGATCTGACTTTACTTTCCCAGAGCTCCAGGATCGAGAAGCTTAATCTACAATTGGTCTAGTCACATATCTTGAAACACCTAAGACTGGATGCTGAAACTCGTTGAAAAGCACGGGAGGCTTAAGAAGCTTCATTCTATCTTGGAAGAGAGGAAGTAATTTTCTGTTGATTTCATGTTGAACTTCCTGAAGGAAATGTGGCAGTTGTTGCTGCAAATAAAGTAACATTAATGGCAATGACAGTAAAATTAATTGGCTGGTAGGTGGGAGCAGAAATCTCTGCATGGCAAATATCTGGCCTGTTGCAAACATGCATATGTTGACCAGAAGCATACTCATCAGAGGCTACGAAGCATGGGCTCAAAGTAAAGAGAAAAGGTTTCATGCTAGCTGCTCAATATCAAAACTTCTTGACCCGGAACTAACAATAGAATAGATCTAGAGTGCCGGTTCTGCAATGAGGAAATTGAAACAGTGGACCACCTAATCTCTGAATGTAAAATTTAAGCACTAGTAAAGTGTAAATCAAAACATAACACTGTCTGATATACCAGCATCATAAAATCAAAATTGTTGACAAGTAGTATAAGCATGAGTTTGAGACTGTAAATGAGGAAGAAAATGTAACGAGTCTTTGGGACTTTCCGGCACGTTCAGACAGTACCATCAACGCGAACACACCAGTTATTGTTGCAAAAGACCAAAATAATGTCTGTTTATTGATTGGCAGGAGTATCCAATGTGGTCATTATATTTTGGCAAAAGAATTTGACAAGCTCAGCAAATACAAAAATTTTGCTTATTGAAGAAATCAAGTATTGAGAAAAGCATTGTCGCTATGTGAACGACTTCCTCGGTGTAAATGATATTTTTTGCATAACTTTATTTGATTTTGTAAATGAACAATCTGGGGTGTTTATTTTCATGGCCTACCAACGTATACAATGCGTTTCTCTACCCTATGTGTCATGAAAACACTCGGGAAGAAATGGAACCAAAATTGTTGGAGGCCAATACTCTGCAAGGCTTAACAGAGAAGAAGTGAAAGCCAACAATGGATAAAATGCGCTGGACTAAAAGCTGAAAAGGAAGGACTGCTTCTCGCTGCACATTACAAACAAGTATAAAAGCAAAATAATGAAAACAGTACAATGAGACAGTTGACCACATTATCTCTGGCTGTCCAGTCTTGCCAAATTTCAATATATATACAGACATGACCGAGTAAGTAGTTATATCAATTGGACAATATGCCAACACTTCAACGTAAAAACTGGTTATAGATGGTATAAACATGTGCCAAACAAGATACAAAACAACGTCCAAGGCCACAATCATCCAACAAAGAAATCAAAACGGCAAAGAAATAAAAGCTAATCACCCAGACATAATCAAGGATTGAGAAGAAAAAAAACACCTGCTTACATAACCACTTCTGACCAAAATATTGTTCAAACATAAGTGGAGAAGTCAAACTACAACGACCTTGAAACTGAAATATTCAAGATTTGGTTCATGAAGGGGAAAACAATACCAGTAATAATTGGGGCAATGATCATGACGAAAAACATGTGCAAAAACGTAGAAGCTATACCGGGACCCTCAACACTACACACAATCCCCAAAATAGCCCTACTAAGAAAAACCCACATCCTACGCAAGGAACTATCGAATCATTAATAAAACCTAAACAAAACAATCCCCATGGACAAGACACACTCTATATAGCAAATATCCAATGAAATAAACTACCAGCTGCAGACTAGTTACACACGCATTACACACTCAACACACAATACAAGAATTAATAGAACAAATGACTGCACCACACTACATGAAAAACAAAATTGATGCAATAAAATACCAGGAAGAGTTTGAACACCTCCAACAACAAAAAATAACACAATGTTGCACACACCCCAGTAACACGGAAGTGTAGCAGGTGATGCAGTAGAAATTTGCCTCAAACTACCAAATATTTGAATAATAATAATAATAATAATAATAATAATAATAATAATAATAATAATAATAATGGGATGCTGCAAGGGCTCATGCGGCTGTAAAGATCAATTATTGATCAATAAAGCCATAACTGAAGACAGCCTCAGAAAGAAGAAAGGCCTCAGTATGGCCTTGGTGGACTACCAAAAGGCTTTCGACAGTGTTCCCCACACGTGGATTCTGGAAACACTAGCCGTAAACAAGGTGGTACCAATTATTATAAAATACATAGGGCACTCTATGAACAAATGGCAGACAGTGCTACAGCTCCAAACAAAAGAGGGACTTGTGAAAACGAAAGCCATCCCCATTAGAAGAGGAATATTCCAGGGAGACACGCTCTCTCCACTCCTGTTCCGCCTGGCTCTCACACCTTTAACTGAATTGCTAAATAGAACTGGATGCGGTTACAAATGCTACGGAAAACAGTCAGCCACCTTCTATATATGGATGACCTAAAATTATATGCTAAAACGACAAAGAGCTAGAAACACTACTACAGACAGTACACGGCTTTACCAAGGAAATAGATATGAAATTCGGATTAGAAAAATGTGCCAAAGCAACCCTGAAAAGAGGAAAATTAGTTAAAAGTAGCAATATAACACTAGATAAAGCCAATGAAATAAGAGAACTAGACGAAAGCCAACCATACAAGTATTTAGGAGTCAATGAACTAGATAGGATACAACATACACAAATGAAAGAAAAAATAAAGAAAGAGTACTATAGACGAGTTAGATCAATACTAAAAACAGAGCTCAATGCTAAAAACAAGATAATGGGTATCAACACTTTAGCTGTCCCAGTTATAAGCTACAGCTACAACATCCTTAACTGGACACTAAACGAACTATGTAAAATAGACAGGAAAACAAGAAAAATAATGACAGGATATAGGATGCACCACCCAAAATCTGACATAGAAAGGCTATATATACAACGCACAGAAGGTGGGAGGGGTCTTATACAGCTAGAAAACTATTATAAAATAACCACCATAGGACTGCAAAAATACCTACTCCAGAAGCAAGGAAAACTAATACAAATAGCCACAAAACACGAGCAAAACAAAAAACTGTTTTCAGTATTTAAGGAAGCTGACAAATACAAACAAGAAATTAATCTACCTAACAAATACGAAGAAGAAGAAGAAGAAACAACAAAAGCTATAAAACAAATGAAATCCAACTAAAACTAGAACAGCAACGGACCATGATAAAACGATGGCAAGAAAAGCCCCTACATGGTAAATACTGGGCTAAACTAAATGCAAAAGGAATAGACAGAGAAAAATCCCAGCAATGGTTGAGAAGCTCAGGATTCAAAGCAGAGACTGAAGGATTTTTAATTGCTGCACAAGACCAAAGCCTCTCCACCAGAAATTACCAAAAACACATAATGAAAAGAAACATAACAAGTAACTGTAGAATATGTGGAGATGGACAAGAAACAATAAATCATATTATCTCTGGCTGCCCAGTCCTGGCTAAGAAGGAATATATTCACAGACATGACAAAACTGGGACCGATATACACTGGAAGCTATGCCAACACTATTGAATAACAACAGAAAAAAGATGGTATAAACACACTCCAGAAAAGGTCACAGAAAACGAGAAAGCAACCATACTCTGGGATATGCCAATACACACAGATAGAAAAATTAAGGAAAATAGACCAGAAATAGTTGTCAAAGATCATGAAAATAAAAAATGCTTTCTAATTGATGTATCAATACCAGCAGATGACAACGTTTCTCTAAAAGAAATGGAAACACTTTCAAAATACAAAGACCTGGAAATAGAGATAACTCGAATGTGGAATCTAAAAACAGAAACAAGGCGTCATCTTGGGGTTAGTAACGTCTTGGGGTGGCGACAAACATTATTTCGTTTTATTCTTTTGTTTAGACGTTTTAATTCCACTTTATATTTATTGTATTATCCTGTATTGTCCCCACGTTTTTATGTGAACCTTTAATGGCGAATAAAGAAAACATTATTATTATTATTATTATTATTATTATGGTTCAGTAGTTTTATTTTTATAACGTGCTTTCACTTCACTACCGAGCGCAGCTCTGTGCGCCTTGGGTATGTGCTGTGGATTGCTGTGGTGCTCTTATGTTTACTGTATTGAAAGTGTTTTGCGTAAAATGTGTGCAGTACCCAGTAGTGCAATTTTCTGTATGTTATATATATTTGTAAGTCCTGGTGTTTTTGTTATGTATTTGTCTGAATATTTTTTTATTATACCTAAGGCGATGGACGCAGCCAATAGCTGGATCTGTACTATACGCGACAGCAGGCATTCGACATAAACACAAAGGACAGCAATGCGCGAGCACTGGATGAGAGCATACAGAAGAGTCTCGTCACTCTGCGCGCATTTCGGGCAAGCCCGGCTAACGGCACTTTCGTGTCTGTAGAGTTTATTTCGAACCGGCAATACGCTGCCAGTAGCATAGTCAGGCCAAGGATTTCTGGAAATTATTCATAAGCCCCGACAGGGAATTCTCCAAAACAGATCAGACAGTTTATTCTGGTCGACGCCCAGGGTCTTTCCGAGAACATCTTCGCACTTGCCCGCTACTCACCCTCTAGAGAATGCCAGAGTAGAACTTCCACCGATCGCATCGCCCAACTAAGAAAGGACTATGGGTAGCTCATGACACTTCAGATGCCAGGCGCCCTGCGTTGATCTACTCTTGAGCCTGGATTGCAGCTCAGTCAAAGAGAAGTGCTGCGGAAAATCCTGACTGACAAACAGCGATCACACATGTTAACCATCAAAGAAGCGCTGGAGATGTAGCTGCAACGCATCCCTGCGCATCAACATCCATGGTATACCAAGCCCTCCAATCAACTGGAACTCCTGATAAGTGGCAGGCATCTATTCAACAGAAAGCCGAAGAGCAAGCGCTGCAGTTTGGTCAGGCGGTAATATAAAACGGAGGTGATATAAGCATTCATTCCCTTCTGTCCGACCTTTCAGATTGAGTGGCTAACCTGCTCATCACCTCAGCCCTGTTTTTCTTAACCTGGAAGTCCAGACCAAACCAGACCAAAAGTGATTTAACCAGTCTCTTCGTCCAGCGTCCCACGATGTTATTGGACGACATGGACCCGCACTGAAATCTATCCTGCGTTCCTGACTGTCATTCGTCCCAAACAGTTGAGCGAAGTGTTATCGAAATGCCGCACGCATCTGTTCGGGATCGAGTACTGAGCACCTATTTTGGTCCACTAAAGACCGAGTTGTGGCTTTGTTGCCACGTTGCACATATGTTACTCAGGTCTATTGAGTAACTTCCGTTCCTCCTTATCTTAGAGCCCGCGCCTTAGCTCTGAAAATGAAACAATAATAAGAAAATCTATTGTCAAGGAAACAAAAAGCATGTAGGGAGAAATCAAGAGGAACTGCTCCTCTGCTATATATGGATATTAGACTATTAAATTAGGCACGAGTAAAGAAGAATTTAGCTGTTGGATGAATGGATTACAGAAAGGCTTACGACAATGTCACACACACAACTGGCACTTGGGGTGTCTTAGGATGATCTGAGGCAATGAGAAGAAAAACAATTTTTCGGAGAAAGCAATGAGAGTTTGGAAAGCAGAACTGATATGTGTTAGTCAATGTGAAAATAAGCAGAGTAAATTTCATGGGAGACTCGCTCTCTCCATTATTCTTCGTCATTGCACAAATCTCTCTGACAAGTATACTGAGAAAATCTAGGCATGCCTATGCGCTAACCAAATCCAAGATGAGGATAAATCACCTACCTTGTATAGGTTACCTCAAGATGTATACAAAAAAATGAATCAAACTTAGACTCAGTGTGAATATTCAGTTAAGAAACTGGAATGCAGTTCGTGGTAAACAAGTGCACTGTACAAACTATTAAGAGTGGTCGGAAGATAAACTCTGATGGCATAAAATTACCACAGGACAATATCATTAGATCATTGTGGACTAATAAGGTACAAATATCTAAGTTTTGCTGGAGAACGATAGGATAATGGAGGATGAAATGATAGAGGAAGTCACTAAAAGGTACAAGAGGAAAATTAGAAAGGTGCTCGAAACAAACTTAAATGGAAGGAACATCATTAAAACCATAAATACATATGCCCGTATTGAGATATACTGCTTCCTTTCTGAATTTGACAAAGGCTGAAATATAGAACTTGAGTAGAAAAACTAGAAAGCCGCTCACAATATACAACGCACTTACCCCAAAAGCAATACCTGAGTGACTCTACCTACCAAGAAATGAAGGTCGCAGGGGATTACAAAACGCAGAAGACACTGTTAATACTACAATACTAGTTCTGAAAAATTGGAGAGTAAAAAGAGAGTAATAAGCCGAAGATACCCAAAATGTGATCGAAATAGTAGGAGAATTTAAAGAGAAAATGAAGAACAACATAAACAAATGCAAAGAAATGGCACTACATGGACAATTCATGCAAAAACAAACACGAGAGTGAGGAAAGTAAAGATGACTGGTTCTGGGTGATGGATAGAAACTTGAAACGAGAGACAGAAACGCTAATCATAGTCGCTTAGAAACAAACCCTTACAACGAATCTAATAAAGGTAAAGATCGGCAAATCTTAGTGACACAGCAAATGCAGGAAAGGAGATGAAAGGATCAATCATCTTTTGAGTGACTACAGTATACTAACACGCAAGGAATAAAGCGCAGACATGACTGTGTTGGCCATAGATGTACATTGGGATATTATCCGGATTGTGGCTTCAAAACAACATAAAAGTGGTATGAGCACAAACCAGAGGCTGTCATAGAAAATGAGAATTACAAAATCTTGTGGATTTTCCCCATAAAGATTGACCATACTATTGAAGCAAGAAGAGCATGTATGATCATAGAGGACAAAATAAACAGTGTAAGATCATAGATTTTGCAGTTCTCCATGTCGATACCAAAGAAACTAAAAAATTTGCAGTTCCACAGTCTATACCAAAGAAACTAAAAAAAACTGGAAATATCAGGATTTAGCCAGATAGCTGAGGAAAGAGTGGGAGACCAAGACAATAAATATTCCTGTAGTCATTGGTGAATACCTAGAATGATACCTAAAAGACTGAAAAAGATTGGAAATTAAAACTGTAAAAAAGTACCATCCTAAATTCTGCAAGAACCCTAAGGAAGTTTATTGCGAACTGAAAAAACTTGTTATCACCAAATAACTAGATAAAATACCTGCTAACTAAACTGACATGCACTAGCGTAAAAATATTTTCAAATTTGGACACAAAGCCAGCAATTTCAAGCGAGGGGCTAAGTCAGTTACATCGATCCCAGTACTGAACTAGTAGCTATTTTACCGACCCCGAAACTATGAAAAGTCTTAATAGTGGTATTAATAATAAACTTGTAATTTAGTCTTTCGAAATCGATGCCGGGAACATGATGTTGTTCTTATATGCTCACATTTTATTGTACAACAATAGACACTGTATTGGGATTAAACAGAACAAGCTTGTTACAGCCTGTAAAATAATGCATGATTGCTGTATTTCACCTGTCACTTCATCACTTGTACTTCAAAAGCCTGTCGGTTGCGATGCTTTTTTCCGACATCTTCGAATAAACCTATTAAATTACCATCTAACCTAACATTTTTTATTGCGTGTCTTTATTGAACCTGAGATTTTTTACTCTAATGTTCCACTTCAAAATCTTTATAATTATTAATAAACCTATTTAATTTAGCAGAACCTATCTCAAATACGTAAGTTGAAAACCAACAAGTAGAAATTGTACTCTGCGCGATCCACATCCACTAATGTAAAATATTGATCGATACACCATCTATAAGACCCACTGCGGATTTTCAAATTTCAATTTATTACATTCGGGAAAGATATTAAAAACCTTTCACACATTTGCAAAAGCCTGGGCAATTTTGAGTGTTTACACTCTCACCTAATTTCCCAAATTTATTATGTGATTAAAATCACACCAGGCATAAACTAACACTGATGAAAAAGTATAAATGGCGTTCTTGACTACTATTCAGTCCTAGAAATATCAAACCATCGACTGAGTACAAAAAGATTGTCCTCTCGTTTAGACCAAATCTTTCAGAAACAATGTTGAACAGAGGAAGTGGAGGATGCACTTCACGGGAATTTAGTTTTACTGATACTTAATACATTAATTCTTAGTGTCTTCAGATCATTTAGAAAATCTACTTGCATTTCTGCTGACCTCAAGACATGTATACTCTTGAATCCCATTTTCACAATACCGCCGTAGATTAAAATGGGATATTTCCGCGCTTTACAATTCGTTTTGCAATCCATTGCTTTTATTTATACTTCAAATATTTAGATTTTAGATCGTTTTGAATGGCCACTATTTCATGAGGAACTTTTTCAGAAAAGACTTACTTATTAATAATGTTATACTCACCTTGAATCTAGCTTTAGTAGTTTTCGAAAGGGGTTTATAGACTCCATTATGAATTTGTACTTCTGTTGAGTTTCAGTAGTTACAACTTTCTTTCTTTCTTGCACTAGATGTTAATAGTGTTGCTTTTATGCTAATAAATAGTCTATTATAGATGTAATCTGCTCACTCATTTACTACGTGGCTTCAACTCTTTCAAATTTTCACGTTTTGAAGTATTGACACCTATACTTGGTCATCTTTCCTTCGAGGTGTTCAACCGTTACTTCATACATACATACATTCATACATACATACTTACATATGCGTATGTATAACCTTATTTTAGCGTGTGCGTGCGTGTATATATATATATATATATATATATATATATATATATTAATTTATGTATTTATTAATATTATCTTGGTTGAAAAACTTCGATAATGCAAATATGTTAATAGTTACCAGGGTAGCAAAAATCACACAAAAACTGGGGTATCATACTCGGCTAAGAGGTAGAAATTCCATGTTAAAGTAATGTATTTTGAGTTGATATAAAGAATAATAGTAAATGGAGCAAACGTATATAATCAATAAGTTCCTTTAATTCCAACATATGTTTCAAACATTATATGCACTCTACTCCAAAGCAGTAAGAGATGCTGGTATACATATAATTTCATCACCAGGGAACCATATTACAAATTCTTTTAACTTTTGAGCGTCCTATATTTCACTATAAGCCTTACTTCTGTGTCTTGCATGTTTATGCTTTTTGTTTCTGTATTTCTGTAATTCTTGGCTTTCCAGTGATTCTTTCTATGTGTCTCTGTGTTTGTGTATTTGTGTGTCTGTGTGTTTGTTTGATTGTAATTCTGTATGTTTCGTCTGTGTGTCTGTTTTTAGGTTTGTGTGATTCTGAGTTATCTTGTATCTGTTTGTCTATATTTCTGTGCGTTTGTATGTCCGTGTGTCTGAGTGTCTGGGATTCTGAATGTTTCTGTACTTGTAAATCCTTTACTAGTGATCCTACTGGTGGATCTTCCCCGTTTCTTCTCGTAGGTTTGGTTACCTCTTCCATTGCTTTGTACTTCTTCAGTTCCACTATCGTTGGTGACTTCCTCCTCTCTCTTTTTCTTGCTTTCACTTCTGCAAAATCACCATCTTGTTCTGTTAACTGTTTCTGCTGTTTCTCCGCCATTATATTCTCCTGAATATTCTCCTCTAAAATTTCCACTGCTGCTCTAGGGCATTTCTTTCTCAAGTGCCCTCTTTCACCACATTCGTAACACTCTGGGGGGGTCTCCCCTCCGACATTATCTCCACCTTTTCTTCATTTGGTAGCTCTACATTTTCAGGCATTTTGTTGTAATATTTCGGGCTCACTGCACACATTATCTCTAATCCGTAGCCCCACACTTCTCTTGTTGGGTTCGGTTTATCATTCCCATCTTCACGTCTTCGCTTTCCTTCCTTATCTCCGAATAAAAAATCGCCGCTATTATCCACGGAATTCTTCCCACCCTAATTCTTACAATTCGTTTATCCAAACAGTTTGGCATCAATGTCCATTTCTCTCCGTGTATCATCCTGTTGGAGGAGTTTTCCGCCTCCTTTTCTGATACAAAAGTTACCACTATAGACGCATATATATTTCCTCTCATAAAAAACGCTATGCTGTCTCCTATCTGTCTTTCCAAAATTTCTTCTATTTCTTCCTGCGGCGCTTTTTCAATTCTTTTGTTTTTATTTGAAAATGTTCTGAATATTTCTCTCTTCTTTTCCATTTTCGCTTTTTCCTCCTCTGATAGGGTCAGTTTTATATTTGACCCTTCCTTCTCCACCATACTACTATATTTTTCTATCAGCTCACTTTTGCACTCTACTATCTCTTGTTTCAGCACACTAGGGGAACTCGACCTCTTGTAGCTTCTGCATATCTTTTCATTTTTCTCAATTATTGACCCAGCGCCAAAAAAATTCGGCTTGAGTTCTTCAAAAAACAACACAAAAAGTGGCTTGGTAACCCCAACAGTTCGGCATCAACATCCATTTTATTCCCGTTAACATTGTGTTGCCGGATTTTTTCGCATCCTCTTCTGAAAGAAAGGTTCCTACTATAGTTCCGTATCTTCTTCCGTTTGTGTAAAACGTTATCTTTTCTCCCATGTTTACCATCAACATTTCCTCTATCTTTTCCTGCGGTGCGTGTTCTATTCTCCCATTTTCATTCGAAAATGTTCTGAATGTTACCGTTTTGCTTTCCGTTTTTCTTTTTTCCTCCTCTGGCAGGGTCGTTTTTATGTTTGACCCTTCTTTCTTTACATTCTCACAATATTTAGTTATCTTCTCTTCATTCCACTCCGTCTTCTCCGGCTTCAGCACACGTGGGTCTATAGCATCTCGACTTCCAGTAGCTTCCGCGTAACTCTTAATTTTTTCAATTGTTTCACAACCACCCAAAAATGGCGGCTTCGCCAAAAAATTCGGCTCGACTCCTCCCAAAAAACAACAAAAAAAGTGGCTTGCTAGCTGTCGATGCCTATTCGCCTTTCAAAACATATATATTTCAAGTGAAATACATTCACTGCTTTCGAAAATAGAAATTTCTAAATCCCTCAGAGAGATTTATACAGTAGCAGCACGATAAAGTGATGGTATGTTGTCACCTTAATGTGACAGTCCCATGAAAATGGAACAAAAACGCAATAGAGGACAATAAAACATTCGGACAGACAGACGATACAAAGGCGGACAGGAGAAACAACATTTTCAAGGACAAAGTCTAAGCTAAGAGTATTAGTTTTTTTGTAAGAAAGCTAGCGAATGTGTACGGCAACAAAGACCAAAAACAGAGAACATGGTACACAATTACAAATACAAACAACTAGAAAATAACAACAGGTATCTTTCAACTGAGAACGAATCGAGTTGAGCTGGCGTATATTAAGTGAAAGCCAATAGGTAGGAACATAGGAGATGGACATAAGAGGTGTTGGCGGTCAGCAGTCAGGTCAAGATAGAAAGATCATGGCTGGCCGGACACCAGTCACATGGAAGGAGGAGAGAGGGGTAGGGGCAGTGGGATTGAGGGATTAGAAAAAAATCAGAGACAAAGGGAAAGGTGCAGGGGAGATAAACGAGGGAGGAAGTGGGAGTTAGAGAAAGAGAGGACCAAGAAATGCGAGAGAGAGGGGGGAAGGAGAAAAAGAAAAGAGGAAGAAAGTATGAGGGGGACTAAAAGATAGAATAAGAGTTGTACAAGATTTAGATACGTACCTATATATATATACATACATACATGCAAATGTTTTTCGCAAATGAATTGCGCTTCATGCTTGAAGCTCCGAAGAAGCTATAGAGTGATACACAAGCTCTGAACTGTGAGTGCGTTGCATCTTATAGCAGAAACAGCTGTAAGCTAATGAAGTTCATTACAGTTGTTTATCTCCTTTGTCATCCCAGCTTCTAATTACCATTCTGTACTCGACTGATTTTTCGCATATGTATATACTGAGAATCCTAAATGTTAAAATGTGTGTGTGCGTGAGAGAGAGAGAGAGAGAGAGAGAGAGAGAGAGAGAGAGAGAGAGAGAGAGAGGTGGGGAGAAGCTTCACACACTACTCAATATGCACCAGTCGCTCTAGTTTAGCATTTTCATGGAACTGTCACCAAAATATATTAAACTTACTCACACCAGTGTTTTTAATCTCAAAAGAGAACTAAAGAAAATGTTACCTTTTTTCTTTCTGTGCTTGGAGCCAACGTCTGTAGAGTAAGCTATGCGATGGAAGGTAATTTTGACTTTCATAATTTGCAAGCGTATCCTTTTCTTCATCTGTATATATATGGGAGACGTCAGCTGGCTGGTAATCTCGGCCCTAAAAATAACACAGTCAGAACAGTAATTGATTGCATACATTGCTATACAACCACATAATTGTTAGGTAAGTGTATGGAAAATACATTTAACCACAATAAATTTCAGACACGTATTTTACCGATACGATAAACGAATACTGTTGAATTTGAAACAGACCAATAAATAAATGAATGAAACTAAATACTGCAAATCTACCTCAAGTATATCGATTTTAACTGATTTAGTAACCGCCAATACAAAATCACACTTTCATGAAAGGTACATCGTATTTTGTATTCCGTCATTCGTTTTGTATTAATGTAATCCTCATTGTCGTTGTGAAATTCATAGTATTGGTACTAAGGCTTAGTATTCGTTCGAAAGTGTTGTGAAATTCATAGAACTGATATCAGTTCATATTCATATAAATGATATCACAGTGGTAGATAATGCATAATCTGTTGTGTCAGAAATTATAAACATAAAAGTCATTCTGAGAATTCAATGTAATAATATAAACCTTTCAGTTAAAAACTGAATGGAACTAAATTTTTGCTGAGGGGAATGAAATAAGGAGACATATAACCATAGCGTTTCGGATCAGGGCGCCCACATAAGTTGGATTTTCTCCGTTTTGACTGGGATTTTTCCAGATTTTTTTTTTTTCACCATGGTCTCCTTTTATGAAAACCAATGTTGGAAAATTTATAATTTTTTACGATAAATGTAAACAAACTGTTTGTTTTAAAAGCGTTGAAATATATACTGAGATACAAATAAGATGTAATGAAAATAAATTATCATTTTATTTATAATTCTTTTTCACCTCACCCTCCAATCCCCACTCCGGACCGATTTTGGTCAATCTTGTTTGGCACTACGCACTTAAAAACCGTAAGAGAAGTATTTTCGGTAAAGGAAATTTTAAAAAATTGTAAATATTAGAAGAAAAGGTGGGTGTGATTTAAGGGAGATTTGGGTATTGTTTCTAACATGTCCCACGGTCACCTTCCTCATTTCTTTGTCACTCTCACATGTTTTGATGCTTTTCAATATCTTTTTCTCTCCATAAACATAATTTTGCTATTAAAAAAATTGAAAATTTATGATTTTTTTTCAACCAGTTGTTTCTGTTTATAATTTTAAAATACAGTGATTTTAAAAAAAAGTTGTGTAAAAGATAATATATTTTGATAGCATACTTTTCTGTTAGTAAAATATGTTTTTCTTACACACACACACACACACACACACACACACACACACACACACACGGCCTTTCTTGGTTCTGGGTAGGAGTAAAATTTAAATAACAAATTGTATTGTCATTTCGTCGCTTAAATCCCGGCAATGGACCACGCATGTGTTATTTCCTCATCATCATTCCATAAAATGTGCTTAAGGGGACAAAAATATTGAAGAATATCAATACATGTGAGAGTGACAAAGAAACGAGGAAGGTGATTGTGGGATGTGCTAGAAAAAACAACCGAATCTCCCCTAAATCACTACCCATTTTGTCGGTCCGGATGGAGATGTAAGGGGGAGATGAAAATAGGATAAATTTTCAAAAAATTTTTTTACAAAAAGGTGCCTCCCGCTCCATCATGTCGAAGGCCGTGGTAAAAAAAAAATTGGAAAAATTCCCGTTAAAACGAAGAAAGGAACAACTTATACGGGAGTCCTGATCCGAAGCTCCTTTAGCTTATAACGAGTCCCAGAAAAAATAAGTTTTATAACGATATCCAAGCAAAGAATTACCTCTCAGATGAAGATCTAAAATCAATTATACTAGATTCAATACAAAGAAGTTGCGTTACACTACGATAATTGAAGAGTATGTACCTCGGTGCCTTGATATTTTTAATTCAAATTCTACTAATGTCAACACTGCTTTCTTTCCTTGAAAATCATGCCGTTATTATTTGTCTGTAAATTAATCTAACTATATACTCTCTCTCTCTCTCTCTCTCTCTTTCATACTTTCTGTGGCTCTCTCTGTCTCTGTCTCTCTCTTTCTATCTGCGTCTATCGCTCTTGCATTATATATCTCTCTCTTACTTTCTCTCTCTATCTCTCTTTCACTCTCCCTTTCACTCTATCACTTGTGTCTGTCTATCCGCCTGTCTGTTTACTATCTACTTGTCCATTCATTCAATGAACTATCTATCCGTCCATCCGTCTTTCTGTCCGTGTGTGACTCCTGCTATCTTTCCGTCCGTCAGTTATGTCGATAATAAATATTAAAATTCACAATCTGTTTTCCTGAATGTGTGTTACTCAGTTTTTGGTAAACAGCCCATTCCATAACAAAAAAAGGTCCTTAAGGTTCTTCAGCGAAAATGATGCCTGCAATCATTTCCAGTACATTTCTTGAAAACCTCTAACCATCAGGATTTTCTCAGTACAGAAAAATAATTTCCTCCTTACACGCAAAGGAAAAATACAAAATATTGGGCTCTCATAAACACAGGCAAAATGCATGTAAGCATACGTACATATATACAATACAATGTAACATATGTAAACACATTCACAAGCTAATACATATTTACATGTAAAGTACTTACATATAATTATACACACACATGCACACATATCCGCATATACATATATCGAACGCCGACGAAGGGAAATAACCCTGAAACCCGGGTCCGTTCGTGCTACAGATCATGACGGGAGGGATAACTTCCCTTGGCAAACAGGACACAGTAGTGTGTCGATAAGCCAGCTGGAGGAGATGTCCTCCTGGGACTAAAAGCAACAGTAACATCCACCCCTAGGGGTCAGCCATACTTAAGTGGCAATATACTACACTTTATCGGGCAGTTACTGTTAATACTTCATTTAGAGAATTAACATTGCTTGTTTTCACCTTTTCGATATCAGTGAAGAATTTCACTGGAAAAGTAGATATAAGATTGCCAAGATTTTGTCTCTCTCATCAAAGATCAGTGGCTATCGAACGCCGACGAAGGGAAATGACCCTGAAACCCGGGTCCGTTCGTGCTACAGATCATGATGGGAGGGATAACTTCCCTTGGCAAACAGGACACAGTAGTGTGTCGATAAGCCAGCTGGAGGAGATGTCCTCCTGGGGCTAAAAGCAACAGTAACATCCACCCCTAGGGGTCAGCCACACTTAAGTGGCAATATACTACACTTTATCGGGCAGTTACTGTTAATACTTCATTTAGAGAATTAACATTGCTTATATATATATATATATATATATATATATATATATATATATATATATATGTGTGTGTGTGTGTGTGTGTGTGTGCGTGTGTGTGTGTGTGTGTGTATACATATATATATATATATATATATATATATATATATACATACATACATACAAAACTAATAGATATATATAAGAATTATATATAACTAGGGCGCTAGAAGCGCCAGCTTTGCTAAAAATAAGAGTCAACAATGCTCCGAAACCACAAAAATTAACAATAGATTTTCACAGGAATGGTTGGAAATGTTATTTATATTCTTTTATATGTTTCAGCCTTGAGACTGCGGCCATGCTGAGGCACCGCCATTGTTATTAACTTTTAATTGGCTAATTCTATGGGTTTGGCTTCTGGTGAAGGAGAGAGTTCGATATTGCTGCCCTCTCTTGAGTTTCCTGCCTTGATATTGGTTCATCTGTGATCTTGGAAAGCAAGAGATCAAGTTGTTTCTTGAAAACATCTGCTCTCACTCCATGGAGATCCCTCAGATATTTTGGCAAGGAGTTAAATAGTTGTGGGCCATTGAATCCCAAGCCATTGCAGTACATGGTCGTCACCTTAGATGAGACAGCTGGGACTTTTGGAACAGTGCAGTGATGTTAATTTCGAGGTCTGGTATAACTCACAATTCCAAAGATTGGTGCCAGCTTCTCCAGTATCTTCCATTCATATATCACTGCGTACCTCTCCTGTCTTCGCTCCAGGGAGTAGAGACGTAGGTTTTTCAGTCTCTCCAGTAGCTCAGCTGTCCATGGATGCAATCTTCCTCGTCTAGTATCAAATTGGCAGATCGAAACGATCGTCAACGTAATATTACATAATCTCCACATAATCAATTAAATCAATGGCTAACTGGCGCAATTGACCTGCTTCTTCCTGTGTTTGTTTCTCCATTCTCTACAGGATTATATATGGATATATATATATATATATATATATATATATATATATATATATATATATATATATATATATATATATATATATATATGTATATATATATATGGATATATGGAAAACAATGGAGAACTATCTAGGGAAACGCAAATATTGAGCGGTGTTCCGCAAGAAACTGTCCTGGGGCCACTACTGTTCATAATGGCCCTTCTGGACATGCCCACGGTCACTCAGAGAGCCACTGTCACTAGCTACGCTGATGATACAAAACTATCTCAGGCAATAAAGAATCCTGATGATATTGTAAGCCTGCAGAATGACCTAAATGCAATATACGAGTGGGCAGAGCAAAATAATATGAAGTTCAATGCAAAAAAATTTCAAGTACTGCGCTACAAGGCCACAAGTGCCGCCCAACTGGCATACACAGGACCTGGAGGTACTGCAATCCCAGAACCACAAACAGTAAGAGACCTGGGCATCAACATGTGTAGTGATGCATCATTTCACATGCACATTGTCAAGTTGACAGCAAAGTGCAGACAACTGGCAGGGTGGATACTGAGGACATTCCGTACAAGGGATAAAAAAGTCATGTTGACTCTATGGAAGACATTTGTTCTGAGCCGCCTAGACTATTGCTCTCAGTTGTGGTCACCACATAGAGTTAAGCGGACAGCAGAACTCGAGGCAATTCAGCGGCACTATATATACAAATATACACATGTGTGCGTGTCCCCCTATACACACATATGTATCCATCTACATATACACGCATGTATAAGTAGAAATATATTCATGCACATACACATAGCTATACATCTACGCCTATTACCTAATCAAATAAACAGATTCGCATATACATATACATACATGAATACATACGCAAACACACGCATGCACATACATACATACATACAAATACATATACATATACATATATACATATATACATATATATACATATATATATGTGTATATATAAAAGAAAAATAACTCAAGTGTTTTATATATACACATATATACACACACCCACATACATACATCCACATATCCATATATGTGTGTGTGTGCATGCATACATATACATATACATATACACACACATACATATACATACATATATATTTTTTTGTATACACACACACACACACACATACACATATATACACACATACACACATGTGCACATACATATACATACATAAACACACATACACGTATACATACATAAATACATACACACACACACATATAGAAATATGCACTTACATACAGAACTTAATAACGTATATATATATATGGTTTTATATAAATACATACACAATTATACATGCTTACATATACGTAGATTTGTACACATACACACACACACACAAACACACACACACACACACACACATATATATATATATATATATGTATATATATATATATATATATATATATATATATATAAATATATATACATATATATACTCACAAGCATACATACACCCCCCACACAGGTATACATGTATACATACATACATACAGATACACTCATCCACACACCTATACACATGCAGACATACCCATATATACATACACATACACACACATACAGATACATACACAGACACACACACACACACACACACACACATATATATATATATATATATATATATATATATATATATATATATATATGTGTGTTTGTGTGTGTGTGTGTGTGTGTGTATATGATTCCCATGCTTTCCCTGATGAGAAGGTTACAATTTTAATATCAAAGATCCCTATGGATCACACAGGTTATAATCCTTTGAAACATATGTAGGAATAAAGTATGCAATTATAACATGCGTTTTCTCCAAACCTTAAATTCTTATATATATATATATATATATATATATATATATATATATATATATATATATATATATATATACATTATAGCCTCAAGCCGACCAAACCTTGTGAGTGGATTTCGTACACGGAAGCTGAAAGAAGACTGTCGTATATATGTGTATATTTGTGTGTGTGTATATCTGTATATGTGTGTGTATGTGTGTGTCCGTGTTTGTGTGTATGTGTGTCTGTGTGTCTGTGAGTGTCTGTACTTTTTAACCTCACCATTGCTTGACAACCGATGTTGCTGCGTTTACGTTCCCATAACTTAGTGGTTCGGAAAAAGACACTGATAAGTACTAGGCTTTCAAAAATAAATTCTGTAGTGAATCTTTCCGATCAAAGGCGGTGCTCCAGCATGGCTGCAGTCATATGACTGAAACAAGTAAAACATTTAAAAAAATCTATGCCCTTTTAATCCCGAGCAAGGTTGAGCATTTCAGTTCTTTTATTCTTTTACTCGTTTGAGTCAAATGACTCCGGCCATGCTGGAGCACCCGCCTTTAGTCGAGCAGAACCACCAAGTTACAGGGACGTAAACACACCAGCATCGGTTGTCAAGCCATGTTGGTGGACAAACACACACACACACACACACACACACACACACATATATATATATATATATATATACGACGGGCTTCTTTCAGTTTCCGTCTACCAAATCCACTCACAAGGTTTTGGTCGGCCCGAGGCTACAGCAGAAAACACTTGCCCAAGGTGCCACGCAGTGGGACTGAACCCGGAACCGTTGGTTGGTAAGCAAGCTACTTACCACACAGCCACTCCTACACTTAGTATATATTCAAAGGAAAGGCACCGCGAGGCTGGCATTGGTTTTGCAGTTCGTGCAAAACTTCACAAGAAGTTGGAGGAGCTTCCAGTCCCAATAAATAATAGCGATTTGTTTATCTGATTAGTGCCTATGCTCTTATCCTGACCAGATTAGTGAAGATAAAAATATATTGTATGCCCAACTGAGTGCTGCTAGGGGACTTCAATGCCAGGGATTTAATGGCAAACGTGGGACTTTTTGAGCGTTTCTGTGTAGGGAAGATGAATAGCAATAGTTTCATGCTCTTAAAGTTTTGTGACATTGTCTTTACATTATAAGTACTCATTTTTTTATGCCCAAAGTTGATCACACAACAAGGATACGTCCGAGGTATAAGGTTTGAGAGTTGATGGGTTAAGTTAATCATTCGCAAGCGTAATATTTATGATATATGTTATATCAAGTCCTTTCATACATCGGCGTGTTGGACAGGCCACTGTTCGGTGAGGTTTTTGAGTGAAGCATACTGTTCGGTAAGGTTTTTAGTAAAGCATTGCGTTTATTGTATTGTGTCTGGGGAGAGTCATTCTCTTTTAGTGCCTTATTAAATTAACACACTCGCTGGTCTGATTTCCATTCATTTACTTATGTCATCATCATCATCATCATCATCATCATCATCATCATCATCATCATCATCATCATCATCATTATCATCATCGTCATCCGGTATTTTAAATCCGGGTTTTGTCCCCGTTACCGGGGGAAGCCAGATCTACCTCAATCACAAAGGAACTGCCCTCACACCATCTCACCATCTTACCCTGTTTTGGGCGTCCACCCTTCTCAAGCCAACCCTCCCAATCTCCTCCTCCTCCTGTCCCCTCTACGTTTTCCTCGGTCTACCTCGCTTTCTCGGTCCGTTTACCACAGACTCAATCACACTCAGAACATGCTCCTCATCCCTCAACATATGCCCATACCACCGCACTCCATTCGCCCGTGCCAGCCGTTCCACCGATTCCTCCACCCCCAGCATCCCCACCAATCCCTCAGTCCTCTTATCAAACAGCTTCACTCAATACATTTCTCTCACCATTGCTCTTTCGGTCCTTCTCAAAATTGTCATCTCTCCCCACTCAGATACCATGTCTCACTCCCATACAGCATTGCAGCACTCACGCAACTCCTATAGACCCTTCCTTTCATCTTCAATCTTTAGTAAAGTTTTCGTTTCACCTTGCAACATTTTCAATGGTCGTTGAACTCTGTCCGTTACAGGAACTGCGTTCTTCTTTTTGTGTGCCCACACACGCACACGCACACGCACGCACACCCATGCGCACAAACAAACAAGCAAAGAAAAAAAAACAACTTGATTCCAAATAGTTGGAAGCTGTTGTCACAGAAAATCCAACCGCTACTTTTAGAGAACTTGCAGAAGAGTTTAACGTAACTCATACTACTGTTCTACGCCAACTGAAAAGGATCGGAAAGGTTTCAGTGATTGGAAAAGGAGTCCCTCACGAACTGTCTCCAGAGAATCTGGAATAGTGTGTTGCTTGTTGTAAGTCATTGCTTTCACGACACCTTAAGGAACCATTTTTAGGAAGGCTTGCTAGAAGTGATGAGAAGTGCATCCTTTACCATAACGTTAAACGCCGCCGATCTTGAATCAGTGGAGGAGGAAGACCTGTTCAACTACCTAGAGGACTTCATCCAAGGTAGATCATGTTGAGTGTATGGTGGGATACTGAAGGAATTGTCCATTACGGACTGTTAGGCAACAATCAAACAATTAGTGCTATTCCCTACTTTGATCAATTTAATAATTTGAAAGCTGTTTTGAAAAGAAAGGGACCTTGTTTAGTCAACAAAATGGGTGTCATCTTCCACCATGATAATGCTCGTTCTCACACAGCTCGACTGAAAAAAGATCGTCTGGAAGAGCTTGGATGGGAAATATTGCTTCTTCCTCCATATTTTCCAGACCTTGTTCCTTCTGATTATTTCGGGGACTACAGAACCATTTAAATGGCTTTAGGTTCACATGAAGAGGAGAAGTTTAAAATGAGTTGGATTCACATTTCGCATCAAAATCTAAACAATTTTACAAATGTAGCATTCATCAGCTTGTTGACAGATGGAATGAATTTCTCGAAAGCAATGGAAATTATGTTAACGAATAAATATTCACTTAATTAAGGGCCTTTTTCATTTGTAATAGAGACTTTAAAATCGACCATTGCACCAACCTGATATATATGGTGCTCTGGCATGACTGCAGCCACATGGCTGAAACGAGTAAAATGGTAATAACACACAAACAAACACACACACATACATGTCCATATTTAGATGTATGTGTGTGTGTAAATATACATGTGTGTATATGATTGTGTATGTCCACATGTGTATGTATATGTATGTATGTATATGTATATATATGTGTGTGTCTGTATATATATATATATATATATATATATATATATATATATATATATATATATATGTATGTATGTATATATATATATATATATATATATATATATATGTATATGTATATTTATATATATATATAGATATGTGTGTGTGTGAGTGTATCTGTGTGTATGTATGTATATATGTATACTTGTGTGGGTGTGTGTACGTATGTTTGTAGGTATATATGTGTGTATATGTGTACATATCTATGTATATGTATGTATATATAATTGTGTATGTATTTGTATAAATCCATATGTATGCGTTATTAGGTTCTGTATGTATGTACATGCGTGTGTTTACGTATGTGTTTGTATACATGTATGTATATGTATATGCGTATCTGTTTATTTGGTTATAGGCGTAGATGTATATGAATGTGTATGTGTATGTGTCTATTTCTATTTGTACATGTGTGTATATATATATATATGTATATGCGTGGGTATGGGGACATGCACACATATGTGTATATTTGTATATGCGTGGGTACGTATGTGCATATGTGTAAATGTGGACGTATGCGTGTATATGTGTGTGTGTATATATATATATATATATATATATATATATATATATATACACATACATATGTGTATATATATGTACGTATGTATGTGTGTATATGTGTATATGTATTTATGTATGCATGTATGTTTTCACACATTTATATGTATATGTTGTCCAACCTACTATCCGGTAGCGTCCAATTCTCTAACGGTTTTTTTCAAATGAATCACGTCATAACCTTATCCATCTATTGTTTTCATACTCGGTCATAATGTCTTACGTTTAAGATGATTCCCATGCTTTCCCTGATGAGAAGGTTACAATTTTAATATCACAGATCCCTATGGATCACATAGGTTGTAATCCTTTGAAACATATGTAGGAATAAAGTATGTAATTATAACATGCGTTTTCTCCATTCCTTAAATTTTTAAATATGTATATATATATATATATATATATATATATATATATATATATATATATATATATATATATATATACTTCGTTTTGGGATTTGGTTTACAAGAATCTTTATGTGAGTTCGTGTGTTGAAGCATATCTTGTTGTATCTGAGGAAAGTCATTCTCTTTTAGGGCCTTATTATTTAACACACTGACCCATAAAGTTTCCACTCATTTATTTATTTTTCCTAAAATTTTCGTTGCGTCTTGCAACCTTTTCAATAGTCTGTTATCCGAGCTGCGTTCTTTTTCATTTTGTTTGTTTGTGCGCATGTGTGTGGGTCAGTGAGTCTGCGATACACATGTATGTATGTATGTATGTATGTATGTATGTATGTATGTATCTATGTATGTAAGTGTGTGTATGCATGTATCTGTGAGTGTGTATATATATATATATATATATATATATATATATATATATATATATATATATATATATATGTGTGTGTGTGTGTGTGTGAGAAAGTTGGTATGTGAAAGCACGTGGTTGAATGTATAAAAGATAATAAGAGTGAAAAAACTACATGGTTAAAGTATATATTTAAATTATGTCAGAAAAATGTAAGAAAGATGTTAGAAAAATGTTAGAAAATCTTTTTGGTATATAAACATTGTATATCGCTCAGACGTAGATGCACTCTGCACCGCCAGCGGATTGCACACCCAGAATACCGAATGATACCTTTTAGTGATCATATTGAAAAATGCGCAAAACAAATGCTACCACAATTTATAATCTTTCCTTTTTATCAATGTGCCATTAAAACACCAACACAGATTAGATTAAATAAGGAAACCTTTTTCATTCAAAAATACAAACCCAAACTTAACCATTGCTAACACATTTAAATAAGGAAATTCATCACCCCCACTGAGAAAAAAAGGGGGAAAAAATATAGAACAAAACCATGGTTAATTAATCAAATTCTACCACCTCCTAGATTTCGATTATCTCCCCTATACCGGAAGAAATGCCTAATTACCTCCCCCTATCTAGAACTCTTCTTTCTCAGACTGGAACGAACACGACACAATGAAGTAGAGAAATTTGAAAAGACAACACGAAACCGGTTATTTCTCAAAATACAATGTTTATATACCAAAAAGATTTTATAACATTTTTCTAACATTTTCCTTACATTTTTCTGACATAATTTAAATATATACTTTAACCATGTAACACAAGCCTTCTGTAGTTTTTTCACTCTTATTATCTTTTATATATATATATATATATATATATATGTATGTATGTATGTTTGTATGTATGTATTCGGCATATTCATGTGTTTGTGTGTTTTTATGTGTGTGTATGTGCTTGCATGTGTGTGTCTACCTCTGTCTCCTTCTGTATGCATGTCTGAGTGTCTGTGTTTTTATGACTATGTACTGTATCTGTATGTATGGATGCGTGTCTCGATGTGTATTTGTGTGAAGTGTGTGTGTATATGGTCACGTGCTTTAGTCTTCAATTGCGTATGCGTGCTTGTCTGTTCATATTACCTATGTACCCATCCGTCTGTATGTCTATCTGTTTACATTCACATCTGTTTACCTACATACACGTGCATATACATTTACGTATACGTATACATGCACACACACATACACACCTCTACATAACAGCCCACTAACTATTCTTCCTGTACTACGTGTATTTCATATTCAGTAATGGGGATGCTTAATCTATGAGGACGTACTCCCGTATTTGTCTGCGTGTTGGGTCCTTTGGGTGCTTGGATAAAATGTAGATGTCAAGTTGACCCAAGTTGCCTCCATGGTGGTCCTCGGCATGTTGGTAGAGGATGGAGGACTGTTTTTTGTCGTTATATTGTCTCAAATGTTCATTTAGTCTTTCTGTAATGCTCCTAGATATCTCTTCTATGGACGCCTTGTTCATATCTTTACAAGCACCTTCTATGCATATTATGCTGTAGACAACATTTATAGTTCTACAGTTAATGCAAGGGTTAATCCTACATACCATGCAGTTATCATTGGTGCATGTGGTATTCTCAAAGAGGTACGTCCTATATAGTCGAGATCTGATGGCGTACTCTGGCTATTCAGCCATCTTAATGGTGAGTTTGGCCTCCTTCAGGGCTATCCTAAATCTACGGGCTAGTTTTCCATGTGCTGTGACTCCTAAAACATCACTCCTTGATACTTTTCCGTCTTGTACCACGTGTTCACGCTGCTTGCTTTGTCACAAACTCTTTGTATCCTATTCCAGTCTTTACTTCTATATGTAGGGCAGGTACTACTGGTTTCATTATATAAATGTTATCTAACTTCTTTCCAGCACCCTGTATACATGAACCCTATCTTTCTGATCATATCCAGAGAACTGCATGCGGTGCATAAAGTTCTGTACATGTTTCTTCGTTTCATAGGGTTTGCATAGTGGGGACACGTTGTTCATTATCCTAACTAAGTCTGCTATCAGTGTGTTAATTTTCATGTTGTGTGGCAAAGCTGAATTCTTGTGAACAACATATTTGAAAGCTATTGGATTCATGTAATAAGAGTGTAGGAGCTGCACTCTGTTGTTCACAGTCTCTAATCAAAGTTTAGTATCAAGGACGGGGAGTCTATTGTTGGGGTGCTTAGTGGGGTAATCTATAGTTACCTTGATACTTTGGTAGATGGAGTTAGCTACTTGCTGGATGCTCTCCATTATCTTCCTCTCAGTCTCTACATTACCGTTACTAGAGTTGGTCTTAACTAGGATGTTAATGTTGTCTGCATACCTACTGTAAAGTAAAATAGTTGTGGACTGTTCTGCTAAGGGTTGCTTAGGTTTTCTGTCCCGCCATGCCATGAAGGGTTCGGCCACATCTCCAGCTACACCAACACCAATGGCTGTACCTTCAACTTGTATGTTAAGTTTCTTGCTAAAACTTTACTATGTGGTTCTTCAAGGTGGTTCTTACGCTAGCTTCTGTTGCATGTGCAATCATTCCTTTCACCTGATTGTTGTTCTCAGGGTCTTTGGTGGGTACGGTCAGCCATTCTAGCACTCTGTGATGCTTTTCTTCACTACAGAGGTAACGATGGGTGGTTTTCCCTTCTGTGACCTGGTGGAACAGAATCTACTGAGGTCATGGTCGTCTAAATAGTAACTGTCACATATTAGTCTAAGAAGGAGACGCTGTTCCTTCGTGTTGACTTCACGGAACTCTACTTCGCTCTCACAGATTAATCTCAATGTATTTCTCCACAGAAAAATGTATGTCTGTGTCTATAGATGGATAGAGTGGGCGGGATAAATATTGAAAAGGTTGCAACGAAACTTTTAGGAACAAATATATAAATAAACGAGTGGAAACTTTACTGGTGAGTGTGTTAAATAATAAGGTACTAAAAGAGAATGACGCTTCCCAGACACAACAATATATATATTATATGTAGGCATGTATGTATGTATGTATTCACACACACACACACACACACACACACACATATATATATATATATATATATATATATATATATATATATATATATATATATATATATATATATACGTATGTACGTATATATATATGCTTAAAATCAGACCCATAGTATCAGGAATTAACAGTCCTTTCTATAAACTTTTTTGGCTCCTATCTAAACTCCTCAAGCCCTTACTACAGGTATTCCCCGGACAAGTCACCAGTTCCCACGAAATCTTCTCAAAACTCAAAGATATCAACCCCTCAATACTTAAAACGAACACATACGCTTTTAGTTTAGACGTAGTTTCCCTCTACAGCTCTATACCCGCTCTCCCGGCCGTCGATTTCCTCATAGACCACATCACGTCCTTATCTCCCACCATATCTCCTTGCCACCTACCTACCTCCCGTGCAACATCCTCCCCATCATTTTCTGTCACCTCCCCATCATTTTCTGTCACCTCCCCATCATTTTATGTCACTTCCCCATCATTTTCTGTCACCTCCCCATCCACCACCCTTCAGCTCTTCGGCATCACCCCCACAGACATACGAGAATTACTAACCATTACTAACCTATTTCCAATACAACGGTGTGATTTACAAATAGACTTCCGGCCTTCCTATGGGATCTAGTCTTTCAGGCATGCTGACCACCACGTACATGGATAAGCTAGAACGCACAGCACTTAACACCTGCCTCTCATACATCTTCTTCTCCAGGTACGTTGATGACATCCTTATCATCACGTCCTTTAGGAATGAGGCCATTAATATACACCGAACCTTCAATAACACCGATATAAACCTCAAATTCGAGATTGAGCATCCAGACGAATCCGCAACCCCCTCCCCACTCGACTTTCAACTCAGAATCACAGAGAAAGGCTCCATATTTACCAGCTTCTACAGAAAAGCCGCTAGTAGAAAACTTTTCGTCTATTACCAATCAGAGCCAAAGCCGCATACGTGAGAAACGAGATTGCACGTATAAACAACAATTGCAGCGACGTGACCGACACACCCGTCAACACCAAGCAGTTTCTCAGAGACCTAACCCTGAATGGCTACCCGCCATCTTTAGCTAAACAACATTAGGGTCAATAAACCCAAAAAGAACCACCATACTTCCAAGTCCAGCACGTGCTTCCTAAAGCTACCACAATTTGACGACAGAACTACTGCAGCGATACAACACAGTCTGCAGGGAGAACTCGACTACAGATAGTGCACACCGGCCCTTCTCTGAGAAAAGTTCTGTTCAAGAACATCATCTCTCACTACTCCGAGTAGTGCACATTATCGAACTACCCATGAATGACCCTGAATTGTGTCAGAGGACCTATGTTGAATACGAGATCATCTATGGCAAATGTGACGCATCCTACATAGGAAGCCAAACAAGGAAATTACATATACGCATTAAGGAACACATGGAGGCGGACGCTTCTGTGAAGAAACATCTACGGAAATGCCAGACCTGGGAATTCATAGTGCACATCAAGGCAACACAGCGGATGAGGGGCAACTTTAGAATCTCTGAGGCCATCCGCATACACCAAAAGAACCCGAAGATCACCAACAGAAGAGAGTTACAGGAAACTAGCTGGTTGCTATAGCAATACCTTTCCGCGCATGTCCACTCTACGCATGCTCACATACACACACATCGTCAATATTCGTTAATTTCTTGAAAATGGGGTCATAACCCGAAATATTGAATACAAAGTAAGTCTACTTTAATTCATATATTTGTTTTCTTGTGATTTGCCTTGCATTTACTTCGCTTTGTTCTGGCCTTACCCACGAACCTGTATATATATATATATATATATATATAGATATATATATATATATATATATATATATATATATATATATATATATATATATATATATATATATATATATGTATGTATATATATATATATATATATATATATATATATATATATATATATATATATGCATGCTAGAGTAAGCACGTTAGTGCGAAACAAAGTGGAACAAATAGTACTCGAATACTAGAAGTAGAGTAATATGCGTTATTAAAAAGCAGCAAAAAATCACAAAAACTGTTACTCAGAGTTTCACGTTCCCAACTGGCCGACGAAACTCCGAGGAACAGTTTTTGTGATATTTTTGCTGCTTTTTAATAAAGTATATATATATATATATATATATATATATATATATATATATATATGGATGGATGGATGGATGGATGGATGGATGGATAGATGGATAGATAGATAGATGGATGGATGGAAGGATGGATAGATAGATAGATAGATAGATAGATAGATAGATAGATAGATAGATAGATAGATGGATGGACGGATGGATGGATGGATGGATGGATAGATAGATAGGTTAAATTTCAATTTGGTACGCCTATTCTTACATAATATTTTGATCAAATATGAATCTTGTTCATTTAATTTTTCAAAACGAAAAGATGTTGCCCGAAAATTTTCGTAACGACTTAATAAAAATTGATGTATAACATTGACAAAAGGTTTCAAAAACATAGTCAGTTTTCCCGACTCCAGTATTCTGAGTGTAATTTACTCAATTGAACTTGGAAAGATGACAGTTAATGTCGACTGGGGCAAGATTTGCGATCTATATAAATAAATAGATAAATGCTTGAGGTATTTTTAATACTATTAAATATTAACAATATTTTGGTATCCCATATAATTTCACACTAATATCCACCATTATCACTGGCACAGTGATACATTTTTAGTTTAACAAGCATTTCGTTCTTCTGTTAATTTACATGTGTAACCATGAAAACATTTTCATAAATATATTTTCGCATGATGTTATTTTCTTCTTCTCAATGTAAATCCTTTTCTACTCTTTACTGGGCCATGACTCTTCACAGGGTCATGACACTTACATGTATCCTCAAAACAAACACACAACCCGAATCCTTGCAACATAGTGCTCTCTTTTAAAGGCTCATAAGCTGCAGGATGATGTTAGATCGGGTGATGAATAAACGGAATTTGTAAAGAAGCCTGTTGTACACCAAGCGCGCGCGCACGCACGCACGCACACACACACACACACACACACATCTTTTATCTTTTATTTGTTTCAGTTAGAGTGCAGTCATACAAGGGCACCACCGTGAATTATGTTTCGGTCGAATGACTCGAGCCCAGTACTTATTTTTTTAAACCTAGCACTTATTTTATCGTTTTTTTTTGCAGGAACGCTAAGTCACGGTGACGTAAACACACCAAAACCGGTTGTCAAGCGGTGATGAGGGAATAAACACAGGCACAAACACATACACACACGCACGACGGATTTCTTTCACTTTCCGTCTACCATATCCACTCACAAGGCTTTGATGGGCTCGAGGCAATAAAGGAAGGCACTTACCCAAGGTGTTACGCAGTGTAGCCGAACCCGGAACCACGTGGTTGGGAAGGAAGCTTCTAACCACACAGCCACGCTTGTGTCTAAATATCAATTACTTTTATCAAAATTCTTAATAGCGAACGGCGGACAGTACCGATATGAGATATACATTTCCAATAGGCTAATGACTGACTTATTGAATTTCTGATGGCATGAATGACTAATGGAGATGTTTGTTCTGTTGCGTAATCCCGTGACTTTCTCACTGTCAGAGGTGCAGTGAATCAGCGATTAATCCATGGGAAAATCTGTGTTCAACGACAATATTGTTCACCATTTAAGATAAATATTTATAATCTAGTTTTATGTGTCACTAGCTTTCTTACAAAACGTATGGACAATACATAATACAGCTTACCTTTCCCACCAGATGTTATTTTTAAAGAAATATTTCATAGTTCCTTGGGCGAGGTGTTAGCTCTTAACTCTGTCACGCCGTGTTGCCTGTTATGCAGGAATAGCCAAAATGTCATCTCTATCCAATTCGCGTTGAAACAGTAATAAGCAACACACGCAGAAAAAAAAAAGATAAAATTATAAAAAGAGACAACCGATCACTTTGCAGTTATTGATAGTGAAGCCCCACCTCCCCAGAGCTGTTCTTTTTTTTTAATCGGAAAAGGAAACGGATGTTTTGCAACGAAACGAGCGCGTTACGAACCCAGAACTTGGTACAGTTGAGGAAATTATTGATTATATTTACTCTTCGGACGAAGAGTTTATCCTTACATAGACAATGAGAGTGATGCGGACAATCAAACTGGTGAAAGAGATGGATGAAGAAAGAAGCAATTCGTATGTACAAATACGGTAGTTGAGAGATAGGCCTCTTGTTACTCTCCTGAATATTTTGTGATTCTGTCCATTAGTTCGCCTACAGTCGTTATACTTGACATGCGTATGCAAATTTCTTTTTTTTTTCATGTTTTTTTTTTTTTTTTTTTTTTTTGCTCGGGAATCCAGGTGAAGGGCAATGTTAAACACAGGGGCCCATTAAAAATTGTCGTTCACTTCTATCCCCAGTATTTAATTTTCGACTACTTATGTCAGCAAATATTTGTTGAAACTTAGGGAAGTTTGAGTACTGATACTTATACATTAAAACCGAAAATAGTAACTAAGTTTCATATCCAGAGTTAGCCGCAGGAAGAAATAATTGAGGGTCTCCAATCTAGCTTTGGGTATAATTCCTTCCGACAAAAACAATTAGAGTATTGAGATTGTTAAAATGCATTTTTTATGTTTATTTACTTTGTATCATATTTTGTGAATGTTACCGGTGCTGGATAAGGATTTGCTATAAAGTAATGACTACTTTCTTGCATCGCAATAGTGGCCAAAGATTGTCGGTAGAAAGATCACAAAGGACTTATATTTGAATGCATTGATGTTTATGAGTTTTTGCCTATAAACATCGCTGAAGCATATGCTCATAGTCTCAAGCATATATTCTCAAACACACATACGCACACACACACACCTTTAGTGGTGACTGTCGGTAGAAAGATTACTCAATACTATTGTAAAGATAAAAAACAATTTCACTTTGATCAAATTAGTCTGTTACTGCTCTAGAAAAGTATACTCTGATACCGTGGAGATTCACCTGTGTGTTTACAAAGCCGTATGTGTGTGTGTGTGTGTATGTGTGTGTGTGTGTGTGTGTGTGTGCGCGCGCGCACGTACGTGCAGGGATACCTGAATGTGTAAGCGGGATTCTTGAGAGATTCTGTCTCCCAAATTGCATTCACAATGTTTCGACAATAACAAAGCTATGACAGAAAAGTCAACTTGATCGTAATCTAAACTCCTGGGATGTGAAGCGCACATCTCAATCATCCAACTACACTTGCGTCCAGTCCGCGCAACTGTTATTGCTTTATAAAATTAATATGGGCTGCAGCATAGTTTTAACGTGTTGATTATATCAGAGATTTATGCAGCCAAGTTGGCAGAATCTCTAGTTAGGTAACATTTTATTTAGCTGTTTTACTGTTACCTATTAAGAGTTGTATTAAACGTAAAATATTTTATGTAATTCTATGAAATTTTCTTGTGAGCTTAAAGGTTACTGGTGATAGCAGAGACAGTTCTCATACCTAAAGCTAGTCGTTGGTGTCAATAACTATTATTACTATATACGATCGGAATATAACAATCAGCTGCATATACTCCTTGGAGTTATTCGGTATCCTATTCTTTAGATTACGAAGCCTAATCAGAAAATGCAAGCTCACCTTACAACTGTGCTATTGAATGTTTTTAAATGTTGAATAAATATTAAATAAGCGTCCTTTTTTATGCATAATACATGTATATACCCATATATAAGGTGTGTGGTATACATCTTCCAAAATAAAATCGTTAGCCATATAAAGTAAATATATTAATTAATGCAATATACTAGATAAGTTGTGCGAAAATGAATAAACTGATAGTTATCTTTCTTTTCATATGTTGTATGATATTTAAGAGTGTGTTACATGTGCATTTGATGTTGGGCAATACGTTTCCGTTTTTTGAGAAACTGACCAGTTTAATATGCTGCCTGATAAACATTTTATGGATTACAATACGTAATTATGCATAAAACCAAAACCTACAGAAGACCTGGTTTCCTATGTCCACCAGTAGTTGCTTGCCCATGAGAAATTTAGAAAAAAATCCAACGTTGTGGTACTCGACAACTGACTCTCTGACTTTTCTACTGTAACTAAAAACTGTCTATACTCCTCGGAGTTGCTTAGTACCCTGCAACCTCCAATCGGATCTTCACGGCTCATCTCAGTTACAATTTTTACCTGTATTGTGTTTACATACTAGGTATTCTACTAATTAGTTCTCCAATCCTATCTTTCTTGGGCGCCAGCCAACTGAAATTTGCCCCTGCCAACTATTTCTTTGCATTGGTCAACTGGCAGTTGTTCAAGAAAGATATCAACATCATCGGTTTTATCAATCATGAAAGGCCTGTAAAGGCCTTAGGAAGAATCCACTTCTACTAAGCCAAAATAGAAACATAAAGTAGTATTATTCTAAGAACTGCAATCGAATGAATCAAGCAGTTAGTATACATGTCACATGCAAATAACCTTCATACAACTAGAGTCTTAATGAAAACAGATGTAAACAACGATAACATTTTCTTAAGCATATAACAATTGATAATTACAAAAAAATCTGTTAAAGGATACTTCAGTACATACCATTAGTTCATGAATAGTTCCAAACACTTGGAATGTGTTACAAAGTTACAAATTTCAGAAACGTTTGGTAAAAAATACGAATAATATGTTTAGCTGAGCTGATATTACTGCATAAAATGAAGTGTCAAGCGTTTCGACAATGAACGCCGAACGAAACTTTAAATCTTTTTTTTCTCTATTTTCTGTCGACGCAGACCTACAGTATTCGCATAGAACTCTCAGTATTAAACTATAATTTATTTACCATGCCATAAAGAAATAAAACTATGCTGAGTATATAGCAAAAGGCTGATTATACGTCGTTTTTCATGCTGTGAATGTATGTAGAAAAGTTGAAACATAAATTTAAGGCGATACAGTAAATATTCTAATGAATATGTGTGTTTTGTTCTACACAGGAATTTCCTTTAAAAAAATTGGATACAGGATGGAAACGGCGCAATATTATTACCACTAAAAATTTTGAAACGACTCCTCGATTTATGAAGTAATACATCTGGTACGAGATAGGTGTACATGAATCTATGCTTTAACCAGCTGCAAAGCTATTTCATATTGGTAAAGTTCACTGAAATGTTAGGAATAGAAACCGGAGTAACTAGGAATATCACTTCCCTTAATCCAGAAGTTAAGTGTGAATAAAATCAATTTAATTCTGATGTTCAAATTGTATAATTCATATATTGCATGCTTTGTAAGAATGCACAGCATGCGTGCTGAACGGTATAAGATATTGATCGTTAACATGAAGCTAAACGAGGTACTGTATGCAATAAAACTTTCTTAGGCCTTTTGTTAAATCAATACTTTCCAATAAGCTCTACCAACTAAGACCACCTTTCCTTTTTCTATATTGTTCATCTACTCTACAACTTTTTGTGTAGTCAGGAAGAGAGCCTCCATGTGGTTGTTTGACCTGCTATAGATTATAGCTAAGGGTCGCATCCTACAATCTTAAAACTAGAACATATTGGATAATGTAGTTATAGATGTAATATGCCGTAAAAGAGGTGGAATTGTTCACGGCAGAAACGGAAAATATTAGATATAATAAAAAAATACAAGGTATATAACAAAAAAACAAGCAAACAGAAGAGAACAAATATTAAAATGAAATGAAACAAAACGTTAATAAGCTCACCATTGTCAGAAATCCATACTTGTCATCACTTACATGTGATGGTGACTCAATATTTATGTTGTTTTTCTTATTCCGACGAAATATAGGACGTGGATATTCAGAAGATTCTTCATTTTTTAATGACTTTTTAGGTTTTGTTGTTGCATCAATTACATTTGCCATATTGTCACCTACTCCGTACCAGATAAAGAGTGATTTACATTCGATATTTCTGCAATCTGTAAAAATATCATTATTGATTGTTAGTAAATGAATTATATTTTATTCTGAGTGTAGCTTGCTTGGATAGTATATGCACTTTTTAATAGATGAAGTAATTTTGCTATAAATATGGAATAATGAAGTTTGGTATATTACGATTCATGCTACTTGTTGACTACAATGCATAATTCCACTCTAAAATTATACAGAAATGTCGATTATTGAACTGCACTAACAACTACGATGCGGCTATATCAGAAGACACTTGTCAAAGGGGCCATGCAGTGGGACTGTGGGTGGAACCATATGGTTGGGGAGCAAGCTTCTTACCAAGACAGAGATTTATACGTGGACATAGACATAGATACGTGTATATAGGTACTTATATATGTATGTGTATATCTGTATGCGCATGTATATCTATACCAGCTCGACATCTTGATGCGGGAATCAATACTGATTTCAAAGTTTCGCACAAGACCAGCAATTTCGGGAGAGTGGTACGTCGATTACAACAACCCCAGTTGAAGACTGGTACTTACACTTGCAAATGACAGGTAGTTTACGATAAATGCTACAGCAAAGACCTCTTCCCGTCAGGAAACTGTAAGTCATGAGTCTGGTGCATCAGATAGTACTCGGAGGAGACCGAGGATTTTGTGGCCTGCTGCTAATGAGAAAGAGAAATATAAAGAGTTTGAAAACAAAGTGTGTCGAGCTCTTTATAAAATGACAGGCTCTACAGTGGAGAAACTGGGGAAATTAACATGCTCAATTTACGATACAGGGAAGGAATTGTTTGGAGTGAAAGAGAATATCCGATTAGAGAAAGGAAAGTGTAGACCAAACAGGAGGATCAGGAAAATGAAACAGTTGAGGAAGGAAAAGACCAGCCTAAGAAAGCGGTGAAAATGTGCTGCAGAAGAGGACAAACCTGGCCTCGCGCTGCTGTATGATGATTTGAAAAGGAAATGTCGTTATGTGCAACGACATATCCGCCGATATGAGCGTCGAAAGGAGAGTAAAAGGACTCGGGGACAGTTTTTGAAGGACCCGTACGGGTTTACTAAGAAGCTGTTCACTGAACCGAAGAGCGGTTCTTTATCGTGCACGAAAGAACAACTGGACGCTCATGTCAAAGAAACCTACAGCGATCCGCACCGTAACCAGCCACTGCCACCTTTACATGGGCTAAATCATCTCTCAGAACCTGGTATCGAATTCCAAATTGGGGACATCACGGAGAGAGAGGTGAATGATTTCGTAAGAAAAGCGAGAGCAAAGAGTGTCCCAGGAAGTGATGGCGTCTCATATAAAGTCTATAAATATTGCAATCGTCTGCGAAAGAAGCTCTTTGTCCTACTCCGACAACTGTAGCGCGAAGAGACTCTAGTAGAAGACTGGTGTAAGGCAGAAGGTATATACCTGCCGAAAGAGGTCAATGCAAAGACTTTAAAACAGTTTAGGCCGATACCCTTATTGAATGTGGAAGGCAAGATCTTTATGGGAATTCTTTCCAGGAGAACAGTGACATATTTACAAAATAACGGGTTTGTTGATGAGTCTGTTCAAAAGGCTGGAATCCCCGGGATCCCTGGATGCGTTGAACATTGTTTTTCGATTTGGAAAGCGATCCAGGATGCAAAGCAGAAAAAGAGAAGTTTGAACGTGGTGTGGCTTGACCTAGCTAATGCATATGGCTCAGTGCCACACGAGTTACTGATAAGAGCCATGGACCACTTCCACATTCCAGACAAAGTGATCAAAGTAATGAGGATGTACTATGACAGTTTCGAAATGAGGTTTACAGCAGGAAATTTTACAACAGATTGGCACCGATTGGAGATTGGCGTTGCTGCTGGCTGTACAATATCTGTCACGTGGTTTATCTTAGTCATGGAGTTGATCTTGAAAGCGGTGGATTTTTCGGTACAAATCACCCATGTACAATCGCCTAAGAAAGCCTTCATGGATGACGTGACACTTTTAGCTACAGATAAACAAGTCATGCAGAATGCCCTCTTGAGACTAGACGAACTTGTGAGGGGGTCTAGGATGCGGTTTAGAGCAAAAAAGTCGCGTATTCTGACATTTGTTAAGGGAGTGCAGAAAGAATTCAAGTTTCGAATAGCTGAAGAAAGCATTCCAACAGTCAAAGAAGAACCCGTCAAGAGCTTGGGGCGTGTATACGCTGGAACATTGTCAGATAAAAGTCGCGGAATGGAAATCAAGAAACAAGCCGAGGCAGGATTATCAGCGATTGATAACTCGAAGTTACCAGGTAACTATAAAATTTGGTGCTTGCAGTTCGGTTTGTTCCCGCGACTTTCGTGGCTACTCTTAATATACGAGGTAGCCTTGTCACGAGTTCAAATCATTGAACAAAAATGTAATGTGTTCATTAGAAAGTGGTTAGGCCTACCTCGAATGTTGAACAGTTCAGCGCTTTATCGTAAAAGAGGTTCGTTGCAGTTACCACTAGCATCAATAGTCGAAATATACAAACTGGGGAAGATACGGACGGTGATGATGCTGAGAGAATGGAAGGATACGGAAATCAGGCAGAACCCACCAGAGGTGCAAACAGCCAGGAAGTGGAAAGCAGAAGCAGAGACTGATGACAGCTTGTCTTCTCTTATACACAGAGATATGGTGGGTGCAACACGGAACCATCGGAGAGGACTTGGTTTTGGCGCAAATCAGTTCAGACCGTTTGCAGATATGACGCGGAGCGAACGCAGATCTGTTGTTAGCAGCAGCGTCAAAACAAGAGAAGCAGAGAGAAGAGAGCTTCATTTGATCCGATGTAGTCAACAAGGACAGATAAAGAGATGGGAAGAAACACGTTGTTGAGAGGAAAATACGTTAGGATGAAATATGGAAGTGGACGACATCTCGGCTAAGTTTTCTTATTCGTTCATCCTATGATGTTTTGCCGTCACCTAGGAATCTCGTAAGATGGAATGTCTCAGAGAATGACATATGCAAATGCGGAAAGGTCGGAACACTGAAACATATTCTTTCCAACTGTTCCTTAGCATTGAATAGATATACATGGAGACACAACTTGGTCCTGAAGGTTATCTTCAATGCTATGAAGAACCAAATTCATCTCAACAACACTGAGAAAAAACTGTTGAAAGAACCATCTAAAGATTTTATTACCTTCGTGCGCTCAGGTCAGCGGATCCGTTTCAAGAAAAAGAACAAGAAACTTCCTGTGAGAAATGAAAAGTGGAACGACTATTGAGAAGTGACTGCAGATTTACCTGGGTGCCAGGCATTCTTTCCCATCCCAGTTATGGAAAAACCTGACATTTTAATGTGGTGTGAAAGAAGGAAAGTTGTAAATCTAGTTGAGTTAACGGTTCCTCATGAAGATAATATGGATGCCGCGCGGGCTCGAAAGATGGACCGTTATGTAAACCTCCTCGAGAAATGTGAAGACGCAGGCTGGAAAGCAGAGCATTTTCCAATCGAAGTTGGATGTAGAGGATTTGTAGGACACAGTGTGAGACGACTGCTGTTATCGTTAGGCCTAACTCATCGTAAGGTAAATACCACCATGACCGATATCCAAAATACAGTGGAGAAGGCTAGCCACTGGATTTGGTTAAAAAGAGACGATGAGCGATGGCTAGAGAAATATTGAGCTTTGTTTTATTAATCAGTTGATCTAGCAAGCGGGGCCTCATATCAGTGAGGGGGGCCGGTGCGCATTGATGCCGTCGAGAGGTAGGCCCCGAAACGGCGCGCATTCTCTCCTGATGACCCCATACACTTGCTGGCTTCCGGTATGCGGAGTTCTTGACTGGTAGCACTTGCATGTCCGAGTTGTTTGCAAGACATAAGAATTATGCAAAATAATTACATGCTATGTACTTATGAACCTGTGTAATATGTTTCTTCTTCCTAAAAGAAATAACAGATCAGTGTAGCATCCTCAATATGCGACTTTTGAAAACTGACTTTCGATACTAGTAAAATTTCTGTAGTAACTAATCTCAATTCTAGGAAAAAAAGTTTTCGAAACCAAAACTACTGTACAGAAACTGTATCTAAATTTTGTGAGACGGACGTACAATGAACAAAAAGCAAGCATGACAATACAGCTATTTGTGACCCAGTCAAAAATCTACAATCAGTCTTGAGAGATTTCCGACGCTAAACTCTGGCCGCTTGCGGATTTAAGGATGAGATTAGTTACACACTTATTCATAACCCCATCAAGAAAAAAATGTAATCGCAAAGTGTGAGTCACACTCACTTCTCTCTGAGCATAAAAATCTTGTGTACATAGGATCTTTCTTAGTTTATTCAACAATCATTTCTCTCAGACGCATAGGTACAGAGATATATATAACTGACATACCCTGAGATTTTGTTTTAGCTGTGTAGTTAACAAAGAAAATTTTAGTACGGATTGAAGTAGTTGAAAGCCTCGGAACTCTCATAAAATCCTTGATCTGTAGAACATGCCCATTTGAATGTACCTCATGTACAGATAGGAACTGTATAGTGTGTTCAGTAAGCCCACAGATAAACTTAAAACTAGGGAAGGTAGTTTATAGTATAATGTGTACAAAGGGATAGTGCAGAAACAGGACAATGACTTACATTGTAGAGACAGTGCGTAATGTAGGTGAGAAGATGAGTGACACTGGCAGGAACACAAGGAGAAAAGCTGGTCAGTGCTATACCAACATACTAAATTAGGACAAGGAGGCTTGGTAGATAACAAAGATGTTAGGATTCTATCGACAAATAGAAAAGACACGACACTCACACAGCTTTAAAACACTACACACATACTAGAAAATAGACCGAGTCTCAACAGGAAAAGTGAATGGATAAATAACACGCACATTCCACCACACTACGCAACTCGACGGCTAAAAATAGAATAATAATTGAAAATAAAAATAAATGAATAAATAAATAAAGATACTGGTACAAGCAGTGTAATATACAAACCCATATACATGCACAAAAGACACGTATAGACATAAAAAAACACATATACACATGCACAAATACAGACGTAAACCTATGTGCAGAGTGAGAGATACGTAGCTCAGAAATACAAAATGGAATAGACAGGACAAAGCCAAAGAGAAGAAAGAAGATAGAAAGTTGTTGAAGAGGTCACAGAATGTGAGGAATAACTTTGACATGTAAACAGGCAATAATAACAACGAAGCTAGAGTGAAGATCAAATAAATAGTATGGCGTGTGTTTATTGGTAAAAGGTGACCATCACTAAATATATGAATAACAATATCGATTTCAACACATGATTTCACATCAAGAACCGTGCAAAAGCAAATAGACAAACGGGTATATATATATATATATATATATATATATATATATGTGTGTGTGTGTGTGTGTGTATGTATGTATGTATGTATGTATGTATATATACGACAGGACCTCTTCCGTCTCAGTGTACCAAATTCACTCACGAGACTTTAGTCGGCCTCACGTTATAGCAAAATACATGCGGTTGGGAAGCAAACTATTACGACACATCCACGCCTGCATCCGATGCCATGTATCCGCCGAACACCTTGACATATGAGCGGAGCGCGTGGGTTGTAAGGTGTCCGTAAACGTCGGTCTCGATCTAATATTTGCACCGCGGCCAATGCAAACGACTGACCGTATCGTCGCCACGAGAAGGTGTCGACGGCGAACAGCGAGCAACGGCAAAATTGCAGTGGCTACCGAACGCAGCTTCGAGATCAACCCACACATATCTCCCCACCAATGCACACATACGTTAGATAGCCTCACAGACACTCTCTTACACACACACGCGTGCTTGCACACACACATTCTTATGCACATGACCAGAATATTACACACATGAATTCCATTCTCCACTCACAAACTTTATCAAACAGCACCATATGCACACACCAACTGAAAAGAGAAACATGCATATTCGCTTACATACATGCATACGCATGAAAACACACAATATACATACACAGAATAATATCATGCGCACACTTTATGCAAGAACACACACACGCACGTAAGAACACACATGCATGCTGAGACGCTACTCGCACAAAGCATACAGGCACAACTTAGCTGCTACACACTGCGCTCCCCCCCCCCCACACACATATCTGATAACCTAGCATACATGTTACACAGCCCCAAACACTCTCAACACACACACATCCACACATATGCACACATAAATACACGGAGCACGCACTCACACATCGCTCCACACAGCGCACTTACTTGTCTATTCACATCCATACACACATGTACACGCACGCTCCTATACGTACACACACACACTCACATAATCTTCATATGTCCATACTTATCCACTCATCCATACACATGCGCTGGCCCATTCACACATATACATTTGCATACATTATCCTCACTTACACACACAAACTTTCCTCAGATAACTGATGTCCTTTTTCACCAATCTACTTCCTTCTTGTCAAGTCAACATCTGAAACCGCTAATTCAGACGCGTTTTTATTTTCTCTTCTTTTCTTTTGCTCTCTCCATCCTTTTCTTTCTTCATTCCTTTTTGTCCCACATCTGTCTCTGCTTTTCGTACAATTTTGAAATATGTTTATATATAGGATCAGGCGTGGTTGTGTGGTAAGAAACTTGCTTTTCAACCACATGGTTGGGAAGCAACCAGATTCAGTCCCATTGCGTGGATTTAGTAGACGGAAACTGAAAGAAGCCCGTTGTATATATATATATATATATATATATATATATATATATATATATATATATAATTGAATAAGTTGGAGCGAGCAAGAAAAAGTACGGTTGGACATTTATTTGCAATCACTACAACTATTTCCACCTAATATAGTTCTCCGGGCTTGCAGATATTTCGTTATGTAACCGTTTCCCTGCATCATGAGATCTAGCTGAATTTCCTCAGGCGATATATAAATATTGTCTCCGAAAACGAAAATTCTCGGCTTCAAGTGCATCCTATCTGTTTGTCGTGGCCCACGCGGTAGTAGTATTCAAGTACCTGTAAGACTAGAAAACTACGTTGGGTGGAAACAATTGTAGTGATTGCAAATAAATGTTCAAATTTTCTTCTTGTTGACTCCAACTTATCCAATTATCTATTCACACACAACAGAAGCCCAAACTCAAGTTTGGCATTACGTATAATACTACTACTGCATAACACCAGCTGAAATCTGAAGGTGGACGAGTTTTATACTGTATTCTACTACATTCTTAACAGAGTATAACTACACCATACACAGACACACACACATACACACACATACACACACATTTGGCCTGACTATTACTCGCACAACACATTATTTTCCTGTCTCCTGACTTTCATCTATGTTTGATGCCGTAAACAAAGATATTACCGAAGGGATATTAGAGGACATTCAAAGTCATTTTGGATCGATGTTAAGCCTCTACTGCTTTGTTTTCGTCTTAGGTAGAAGCGGTCTACAACACTGTTTATGTGGAAATGATATGTGCGTGTTAGTATTTTTCGGGTTTTCACATCAATGACTCGGATTTTATCAAGCGTTCAATCAAGCACCCCAAATGTTGGTATGGGTACTGACACTGCAAACACTGTTTTATTGAATGCAGAGTGTTCTGTATGTATGTATGTATGTATGTATGTATGTATGTATGGATGGATGGATGGATGGATGGATGCATGGATGCATGGATGCATGCATGCATGCTTGCATGTATGTATAGCTGTTCAGTTTAGTTGTTATAATCCAGGCGTTCACCTTCGGAAGATCTTCTACGAACAGCGAGCAATCCCTCTATATATGTGCCTTTATACGTGTCTGTGTATGTATATCTATACATATGTTTGAAGTATATCTATGTATATACAGTGTAGGGTAAGAATTCATTGTAGGAACTACAGCGTCCAGAGCAGAGGTATTTTTCTGCGTGGGATTAAGAATTACAAAAATGGAGATTTATGTGGTGTTTAGGGATAGTATTTAGGTTTTCATTATTGGGAAAAAGATTAGGTTGTCTACTTTTTGTTTACATGGTTGTTTAGATCGTCCCAAACAAGGTGAGAAGCCACTTAGTGTATGGGAATAAGAAGGAGAAATTAAGTTGAAAGGAGTGAATTTGCTTTAAACTTCAGGTCATAAGAAGTGGGGAAAGAATGAGATGGAAGACAGTTCCAGAGTCTGGCAGTTCGAGGAGAAAAGCTACGAAAGTAGAAAGACTTCTTTATTTGTAGAAGTACAACAACATTTGGATGAAGAAGATGTGAATATCAAGTCAGGCTAGATAGTACAATTTGGATCTGCGAGGCGAAGTTTCTTCAGAACATTTCCTGTGGTAATAATGTAAGAAAAGACTAAGACTGGCAACGTCAAGTCTATGTGACAAAGGTTGCAGAGTTGGAGCAAGTGAAAGACCAATCAAATTAGAGACTTACTCCTGAACCTGGGCGAGGAGATCCAAATGACAAGATGGTGCATCAGACCAAATATGACAAGAATATTCCATAGAAGGTCAAATTGTGAACTTGTGTGAAATACAGAATTCATATGTTACGAGTTCAATGTGTGGATTCCTATTACGAGTCTAAAGCTATTTTACACACACACACACACAGATACGCGAGGTGAAATAAGACTGGTTTCGAACCCTGCCAAATATTCACTGGCATTAGCTTTCCTCTCAGGGTCCCAGACCAACCTACCAGCTGAACCTGCCTATTATAGTCTCTAGGAGCAAATGAAAATCTCTCGCCTGGGTGTTAGGTTAGATTTTCGTTAGTTTCCTAGATGTTTACCTCTTCTTCAGTGTAGATGTAATGTAACATTCATTATCACTGGATAGCTGACTTCTACAATTGTGTATGAGATTTTATTTTTATCTTGATACTCGTACATCTTAATTGCAGGCAACTTGATAGGCTAGAAGGGATCTCAAGACCTTAGCCACACCCAAACTGTGGAAGATGTTATGTACGTGTTGTGTCTATGTCTATTTGAGTCAACATTTGTTACACAAAATACCTCATTATTTTTCTCATTATGTAAAGTAAGGCAGAATTCAAAGAAAAAACTAAAGATGATTTTCTGATGTACTAATTGTTTCCTATTTAAGTATATAAAATATGAATTAACACGCCTACTCTCCGAATAACTTTAATTCTTTATCTGACACCCAATGTAACTATTAAATGGTAGTCAGCTCTGTATGAAAAATCAATGCTGCATGATCCCAATTCATACTGAATACTTAGTTAAATGTCTGGCCTAATTCAATTTGCTCTATTGCTGATTCATAAGATTGACATAACTAATGCAATGGAGAAAAATAAACATAAAAGCCTTCTAAAAGAGAAACATGACATCTATTGATCACAACGTTATCGTATAAAATGATATACAGTAGAGTTGAGAACATCTGAAATAAGGCGTAAAAGAGAAATCATGAGCTTGTATGGGATTGTTTTTCTGTATTTAAATGAAATGCTTCGACGGAAAATAAGATAAACGAAAGACTCAATTCATCTGATGCAGAGGGACCCGAATCTCAACAAGGTTATGCAACCAGCAAAAATTCACGACTAAATGTGCGTCAAGTAAAGCTTCAAACACTGTACAGTGCATTATGTAATATGTATGTGTACACACGCACACACACACATAAACACACACTAATGGTATGTGAATATATATGCATATATACGTGTATATATACATACGTACATATATGTGTGTATGTGATGTGTGTGTGTGTATGTATGTATTCTTTTATTCTTTTACTTGTTTCAGTGGGACTGAAACGGGAACCATGTGGTTGGGAATCAAGCTTCTTACCACATTTATACGAGTACATTATTATGCATACAAACATACACAGAGTATATATGTTATATAACATTATATACACTAGCTTTTACACACACAGAGATATCAGCATACACTCACAGCACACACAACACAAATACATACACACAAGTGCATTTGTGTGCTTATGTGTGTGAGATCAAATACCGCCGTGGTCCACTTTGTCTTTCTAACTATCGGGTTGTTAATATATAATGGTAAATCTACCATTGTTAGAGAATCGGTTGAAATTCTTTGCGATATTTGACTACTTTCGTTGTGTTCGTCGCCAGTTTTAATACTATACTTGGCTCTTGGGTGACTTTTGCCGAGTTCACCCTGTTACAAGCATTTGTGACATATATTCATTTTTTCTCCCTACAACCTCGAAGGTGTAACAGAATTTAGTCATTGATGCTGTCTATTCCTCACACACAAATACATTACGTGTGCACGAACACACATACACGCATGCACACACACACACACACATACACACATACGACACACACGCGCACATACACTCACACACACACACACACAGACACACACACACACATATCGCGCACACATGATATACTAGAAATTGAAAGCAAATTATTTGTAATAATGTTTATAACTATTAACGATGAAGCAGGAAATATCAATAAAATTGTAATTACTTACATGTTCTTATATATGTTTTTACTGAAGTATCGATGTGTGAGTATCACATGATTACATATAAACATACATGTGTGTGTGTACGTGTTTAAGTGTGCATGTATCGCTGTATGTATAAGTATATATATATATTTAAGTATTATTCGAAATATATTAAATGTTGTTCAATTCAACGGCAATGGATTTCAGTTCAATTCATATTTCCATGGTATTTCTACCTGATATTTCCACAAGGTTATTTTACTTGCAAATTATCTCTGAGCATTAATTTTAATTTATATTTTGCTAAAACTTGTCTATGGTGTGTGTGTGTGTGTGTGTGTGTGTGTGTGTGTGTGTGTGTGTGTGTGTGTGTGTGTGTGTGTGTGTGTGTGTGTGTCTGTGTGTGTGTGTGTGTCTGTGTGTGTGTGTGTGTGTGTAAGTGCGCGCGCGCATTTAAGTTCGTGTCTGAAGGAGGAATAAAGGAGGGGAGTAGACGGCGAGAAGATAGTAGGAAGAAGGAGGGGAGAGAGGTGATAAGAGATGTGTGGTTTATAAACTGTTTCATTTCGATATTTTTCTCCATAGGATGTCATTTCGCAGGCAACCAAATAGACAATGTTGTTTCCCTTTGCTTGAGCGTTAGTTTGTTGACCTTGATGTTTAGCATGTATATTCTTTCTTTTCGTGAAGAGGACTTTGTACGATATTCCTATCTCTAGACCTCTGTACCGTTCGCTTAAATGTTCACTTAATCTCTTACTAACATCTATTATCGCTAACATTGTTTGGCTTGAAGCAGTCATCTCAATATCTCTCTACTTTTTCAGTGTAATTATCAGTATTTGTTTTCAACATATTAAACAGTCAGACAACCATTTGTATGAAAATATTCAACATATTTTCCACCGAGGTTGACTTTGCTTTTTCATCCTTCGGGGTCGATAAATTAAATGCCAGTTGCGTACTGGGGTCGATCTAATCGACTGTCCCCCTCCCCAAAAATTTCGGGCCTTGTGCTTAGAATAGAAAAGAATATGCAACATTTTATATATCCGTCTCTTTTAGATATATACATATATGTATACACACTAATACATACACGCGCTCCTGCGCACAAACATATACACAACATGCGCGCGTGTGCATGTGTAATAATCGAAGCCCTGAGCTTGCTTGGGTGCTGAATTAAGGATCTCCATTAACAAGTTATGGAGGGTTAAAGAAAAGAGAATGAGCCAATTTTAAATCTCTGAAAGTTCTTTTCCACAACAGCTGTAATAGCTGTGTGAGTGTGTGAGCGTGAGTGTGTGTGTGTGTGTGTATGTGTGTGTGTGTGTGTGTGCGTGTGTGTGTGTGTGTGCATATGTGCTTGTGCTTGTGTGTGTGTGCGCGCGCACGCATGTATGCATATATGTACATTGCGCGTGCGCGTATTAGACATAAAATTGAATAGTCTAATTCACAAGTGAATATTTTATAAATATAAACAGGTTTTTAAGCGAAACCAATCGAGGAATATATATTATCTTCTAACTTTCAAAATATTTGAAAACGAAGTAAGATGTTACTATTGTTAATATCATCTGCGGTGAATATTTTTAATTGATAGTGTTAATAGCAGTAACATAGGAGGTTCAACAGGTCTAATAACATTATATAGTAAATTTTCGGAAATAGTTATATGAAATGAGGAATTGTAATAATTTCAGTGTCCACTACGTACCGTTCGTAGAGTGGTCTAACAAAGAGGAGCAGAAAAGCATCTGCATGAAGAGAGAGAGAGAGAGAGAGAGAGAGAGAGAGAGAGAGAGAGAGAGAGAGAGAGAGAGAGAAAGAGAGAGAGACAGAGAGAGAGACAGAGAGAGAGAGAGAGAGAGAGAGAGACAGACAGAGACAGACAGAAACAGACAGACAGACAGATAGACAGAAACAGACAGACAGAGAGACAGAAACAGACAGAGAGATAGAAACAGACAGACAGACAGAAACAGACAGACAGACAAGCGAGGAGAGAGGGAGAGAGAGGGAGAGAGAGAGAGGGAGAGAGAGAAGGAGAGAGAAAGAGAAAGAGAGAGACAGAGAGATAGCGATAGAGAGATTTTGTGTGCAGCAGAGAGAAGGGGAAAACTTATAACTATCAGTATTTCCCTATCTCTGCATATATCAAACTGGATTTTCTTTTCATCCATTATCGCGAAATGATTCAGGATTTGGGTGAAATACTGGAAAACAGTCGTTGAGTAATCACGATCTTGTTATACATTTATGCATGCATAGAAGTCCTTCGGCGTGTCCATTCCGCCAAATACTCACCCCAAAATATCTCGGTCTTCGACTTGTCCTCCCAAACCGGATTTTTTATCAATTGTTTGAAGTGGGGATAGGAGCTTACGTAATTCCTCAAAATTTACACACCTTTTAGTTTAAATTCACCTTCTCAATTTTCTAACCTGCATTCCCCAGCATCTGCTCCAAAACTTACCTTCCTGCTACCCATCTTTTTCCCTTTTCCCCGCAGACTCATCTGCACCCCACCGAATCCAGTCCCACCTACTTTCCCTTCTATTATCCATCTTACCCTCCCAACACCATACACTAACTCGGGTTCCACAAACACGCATATTTATACACTCGTCTTTTCGGCTACTCTTCTCCAACACATTTACGTCCTTCTCTTATGCACGCATACACACAGCTCTCTTCACCTCCATCTTGTCTCTTTGATACACGTACATATACATACACTAGCATACGAACACACGTACCCATACACACATGCACTTCACACACCTCCACACATATACACACAAGCACACTCACTGGCACCTTCATACATTCCACTCACTGCCTGTAATTATACACGCATATAGCTCCATTTATACTCACTCCATTCGCTATGTTGTCTCTGTGGCATACACATACTGACTATCACGCAGTCATACATATATCCACACAATGACCTGTTCTTCACATTCTCTGTCTGTTTGTCTGTCTGTCTGTCTCTCTATCTCTCTCTCGCACACTCTCCCTCTTTTTCTCTCTCTCCCTCTCTCACACACTCACACAGACCACTTACTGCCCCTTTAGTATATGCACACTTCTACACTTCAACACTCGTTGTTTTGATTCGCACATTTAAATCGTGTATTTCTTTTCCCCTCCTCTACCTGTCACTTCTGCTTGACCACTATTCATTCCATGACACACGCGCACGCTCACTCACGTTCATATTCTTCTTCTACTCCTTCTTCTTTGTACCGATTCTTCTTTCAAAGAAGACTTTTATATTCCTACTTTCCCACTTCAGTCAACGAGTTTCCTTCTTCCCCGGAGGACGCGTGTAACAATGTTTGCTTTTCACCTTCAAGCTGATGTTACTTTTTTATCGGATTGCGCCATGTTGCCGGGCATTCTTTACCATCTTCTGAACTACAGTATTCTGCTGTATAGCCTTTATACAATGTCATCTAATAGAAATAAGTGAGAATGTTTCTGTATGATTTGTGGGCAAATTTCAAGAGGATTCTATGAAAATTTGTTAAAAATGTTTCCGCACACATTTCTCGGACTATTTTAGTCATCTCGGAATTCAGTTACACAATCATCTTTTTTCTTTTATTTTTCTTTCTTTTTTTTTTTTTCTTTTTCGAATTTTAGCATCTCGAACGTTACAACCATCCACTTTTAGTTTCACAGCAGCACGCCTCAATAAACACTTTCCAACTGCTACTACCTTTTGTTTAAGTACTTACTCACACACGCATAGCACCTTTCATCTTGCTCTTGCTCTTCACCTTTATTTCTCCATGCTCTCACGTCTTCACATTCACGCCTGCACACTATCCACATAACTACACACACACACACACACACACACACACACACACACGCACGCACGCACACACACACATACACACACACACACACACACACACACACACACACACACACACCATGAGCTCCTGTCCACACAAACCAAGCTTGCAACAATTTATACATACACCACACATATACACTTTGATACATGTATCTTGAAACATGTAATACATGTATATTCACAGCTCCCTCCCTTCTCAACTCCTGCCATGCAAGAGTATTCCCCTTGGTTTCTAACTCTCCACTTTCCTCCAATACCCCTCCCCTCGTTCTGAATTTTTATTGATATTATGATTTTGTAATTATTTTTCTTTGAAGAACTGACTACTTCTCTTCCCCTCTCTCTTGCACTCTCCATCTCTCTCTTCTCTTTCCTATAGTTCTATTTTCTATGCCGTTTTAATGTAGGGCCAACTCTCAAAACGTTATGACGCTCGTTTTTTAATTTTTCAAGTATTAAACGAATATTATATTTATCAAACTTTGTTCTTCTTCAGTTGATATGTTTAATGTTTATTGACATTATACCATCACATAGATGGACTCATGTATATTTACGCGTGTGTGTATAGTTTTGTGTATGTGTGTGTGTGCAGGTGTGCGATTATTAAAAATAGGTAATGTTAATTACATTCATTTCAAAATATGACTTGTTTTATATAACAGTATATGGCGACATGTAACATCATCTCACAATCGATGGAAGTCATAATCAGCCTTGGTATACATTAAACTCAGAATCTACTTCTGAAATTGAATATTGCTAGAAAATTCAACGTCTGCTTAAAAATTTATTTCGGTTCCATACACTCTGACAAAGTGATCTTAATTGTAAATCGATTTGTTTACCTTGAAAAAACAACTATAAGATAGTTTTTCAATAACTCCTTCTTAGAATATAAGGAGATTGCATTCGTTATTATTATTTGTTTTTAACTAGGAATGACACCAGTTCTTGAACTGATAAATTGTTAGATTGGTTAAATCAAAAAACTTTAATCATCGTCAATCTATTTTCAGTTTCATGGCTTTTCGTGATGCAACTGCTGTACTTCACAAAAAGGTAATACCTGGTAACTGAGTAAATGTTTCTAATCCGAGTGGTAAGAGGTTCTACAAATTGTTCATCATCTCATTACATCAGCATTGGGATCTAATCACTACACAATGAATAATATAGCATAAAATGATTGTATGTGGTTAGACGATCAAAAGTCTATTTTTCAACATATTCTTTTATTCTTGTATTTGTTTTAGTCATTTGACTGCGGCCATGCTGGAGCACCGCCTTTTAGTCGAAGAAATCGACCCAAGCACTTAACACACCAGCATCGGTTGTCAATCGATAGTGGGGGAACAAACACAGACATATATATATATATATATATATATATATATATACACACATTCACACACACATATATATATGTATATATATATATATGTATATATATATATGTATGTATGTATATATATATATATATATATATATATATATATATATATATATATATATATATATATATATATATATATATAAGCAATGTTAATTCTCTATATGAAGTATTAACAGTAACTGCACGATAAAGTGTAGTATATTGCCACTTAAGTGTGGCTGACCCCTAGGGGTCAGCCACACTTAAGTGGCAATATACTACACTTTATATATATATATATATATATATATATGTATGTATATATATATATATATATATATATATATATATATATATATATATATATATATATATATATACGACGGGTTTCTTTCAGTTTCCTTCTACCAAATCCACTCACAAGGCTTTGGTCGGCTCGAGGTTATAGTAGAAGACACTTGCACAAGGTTCCACGGAGTGGGACTGAACCCGGAACCATGTGGTTAGTAAGCAAGTTACTTACCACACAGACACTCCTGCGCATAGAATTCCTTTTTCTTTTGCCCTTATTTATAATTGTTTCTAATTTTCACCTTAAAAAGTATTTTGATATATTGGCCACTGAAAAATGTTACCCTTATATTAGAAGTATATATATATGTGTGTTCGTGTGGGGGGGGGGGTGCGCGTGCGTGCGTGTGTGTACGCGCGCGTGTGCATGAGCAAAAACATCCGAGTATTTACTCCCGAAGTAAGATGTTACTATCGTTAATATCATCTGCGGTGAATATTTTTAATTGATAGTGTTAATAGCAGTAACATAGGAGGTTCAACAGGTCTAATAACATTATATAGCTATAATATTTAACGTCAGCACAATGCATGAGGATGCCGAAAAAGCATCACCCTGTTTAGAAATTGGAATTAAACTCCTAATTCAACCGCCGGAAGGTACCAAATAACAGAATAACAGTAGGCGAGGAAACGGACAGAGAATTAAGACATTAAAAAAAGCATACCTTTAAAGAATATGCCATTCAGATACTCATATACCGTGGTTTTGGGTTCTGACCCGAGGGCCTCAACCTTTTTCATGAGTCACTGGTAAAAATTCTAAATCCGTCACGTTATAAATCTGCTAGTGTTATGTCGCGTTTCGCGCCAAGCCGATCTACATGGTGCAAAATTCATATATATATATATATATATATATATATATATATATATATATATATGAGCAAAATCATTCGGGTATTTGCACTCAAAGTATGATGTTACTCTTGTTGGTATCACCTGCTGTGAATATTTTTAATTGATAATATTAACAGCAGTAACATAGGCAGTTCAACACGTGTAATAGCATTATATAGCTATAAAATTAAAAACACCAGGTGTGGCTGTTTGGTTACAATCTTGCTTCCCAACTACATGGTTCCATGTATAGTCCCACACCGTAGCACCTTGGGCAATTGTCTTCTGCTTTAGTCTCGAGCCGACCAAAGCCCTGTGAGTGGACTTCGTAGACGGAAACTGAAAGAAAGCCCCTCGTATATATGTATGTATATAATATTTGTGTGTGTGTGTTTGTTCCTCCGCCATCGCTTGACAACCGATGCTAGTGTGTTTATGTCTCCGTAACTTAGCGGTTCGACAAGAGAGACTAATAGAATTAATACTAGCCTTACAAAGAATAAGTCTTGGCTTCGATTTCTTCGACTAAAACCTTTTAAGGCGGAGCTCCAGCATGGCCGCAGTCAAATTACTGAAACAAGTTAAAGAATAAAAAAAAAGAATACACATATACATACATATATCCTTGGTATCCTATGTTACTTCCCGTCTGCATATTCGTGTACAACTATTCGTATGCATACATTCGAATGAGATTGGTGGAATAAAACGGAATATGATGAATAAGATAAAGTAAAACAGAATGAAATATACTGAAATATAATAAATTGAATATAATGGTCTTAAGATGCATATTTCGGGTGCTCTGGGATGTATCATCAATCATGTTTCTGGATCCTCATTGTCTTTCAACGGAGGTTGATGAAATTTCAACTTGATATGCAAAACAGAAGGAAATATAATGTAATGTAATAAACTGAATATGTTATAGAATAATTATGACAATGATAAAAATATATCATATTTGGGCTAGTCGTCAGGAGTTATGCGGAACAGATGTAGTGCAGAGATAGAGAAAAAAATGTTCAGCATTCATGGATTCACACTCAAGGCATCATATTGCTTAGGGTTTATGTACGTGTATGATTTAGGGGTGATGAGTAGTTGAAGCAATGGGGAGCAGAGCTTATCCTTACCAAGAATGTCTCGTTCTTTTGGTCAAACTGAGTTCAAAGTAGTCTGCGGTTCATACATGGATTACATTGGTGCAGCATTTCAACGCAGATGATTGTCTATGTTACACCATCATGTCACATCGTTTAAATTTCATCGCAGCATATGACATTCGTGTCAACGTCTCGAAACATCATATAGGGCGGCACGAATTGACTTGTATTGTAAAGCTTATGCATGTGAAATTCCAGTGTACTATTTCCACTTCCACGAGGGTTCATTCACTATGTTACATCGCTCAAACTTTATGACGTTATGCCCAATTATGTACAATCCTTAATAAAATGATCGTTCGGTATACAGCGGGAAGTTGATTCGTTGATGTATTACCGGTTTTTTTTCTTTATGGAGAACGGGAAAATCAAGAGACTTAGACTGTGTGAGAGCAAGGTTGGCGCTTGTGTTACAAATCTAGGTGTGAGTATGTGAGATATATGAGGAAGTAAATGAATGGTATATTTTTATTTACAAGGGCAACGTCAACAAATTTGTTGACAAGTGCAGTTGGTGTTCATAGAAGGAGAGTGAGAATGAGAAGTGAAAGAAAATAGCAAACAGGAAAGTGAGTGGTTAACCACATTGCAGCTGAAATGTGTTCGAACAAGAGTATGATTGAAGGCTTGAAACTTTTATGTATTTGCATGTAGCAAGAAGATATCTTTTTCATTTTGTTTGCAGAAATGCTCCAGTCGTCCATATTTGATGCCTTGTCCCTTGTATTTCCAGCAATGGTCCACCTTACTACTCCATGGTTCTTTTGGTTCCAGAAAACCCTATGTTTGAGTTTGCAGTCAGTATCTAAAACATCTGCTCTATAAATTAGCTCCTTTTCGAGGAATTTATTATTCAAAGAATATCTACCAGTGTTTCTGAAATTACATCCACGTTGAAATGACTTCCACATTAATTCTGGTCGTTGTATTTTGATTGAGTATTTGTTACCCTATTTTGCCGAAATCGCTATAGTTAACCTCCACAGAATTTTTGCTGAAGATTTTGTGGTATCTGTGGTATATGGGAATGTCCCTGCCCAGTGGGATTAAGAAATGTCTTAATGATTTGTAGGTACGTGGTATTTCGTTATGCAAGTATAATATATTATAAAGTATATTAAATGTTTTTATAAGTCAATACCACGTTCTGCTGCATTTGTAGTGCTTTTTACATTATTTTGTTAAGGTTATTTCTACAGATAGTCTGTACAGATTTTTCCCAGCACTGATTTTTGCTACAACATTTCGTATCGGGACGTCAGATGTAAACAAACAATGGGATGGGTGATAAAAATGGGTAATGAGTGTATATGCCATATTTCGGGGGTGTTTTGCCCCTTCATCAATACCCATCTAACCTGTTCTCGCTTCCGAACACATTGCTTATACACCCACCGCATACAGCGGTGTTAAGTTATTGGATATACCAATTTACATTCCTGAAGCTAGTATGCAATAATTAATGAATTATGGTATTTCGTTATGCAAACGTAATAAGAAATGTCTGGCTATGTTTTCGGTTACATGCACACAAATAATTGATTGAACCATGTAATTTATCTTCTATTCTCTTACTTCTAGTAAGGGATAGTTTTATTTTGTTTTTTCATTGGAAATACCTATCCTTTTATATGTTATTGTAGCATGAGGCGACTTTATTGTTTATATTCATAACTGAAGAATGATTAGAAATGTTTCAACTGATGTTGACAACGATATACTTAATAATTGTTAGCGGATGCTTGCATCGGTATTTTTATAAGCTGCTTCCTCGTTTGGCTATTGAGTTTGCAGTTCGTGTCTAAAACATCGACTCTATAAATTAGCTCCTGTATGAGGTGGACATTTATATCGATATGTAGGTAGCTTGCTATTTTTGTACTATATCATGTTCATGTTGGTTCATACGTTCAATACAGTCATCTAATTTTAATAGAGTGGCAAGATTTTTTGTCTTAACTATTTTAATCTAAGGTTAGATTTTTTGTTTGATTTCATTAATGATATTTTTGTCAGTCTCTTATTCGTAATTAGTTTTATCTGCTTTCCCAAATAAATTCAGTCTGGAAAGTATTGTCTTAGTTGTTAAACTTCATAGATTCTATAAGGTTAATCAGATCCTCTGTAATGTAAAGAGATGCTTATTTGGTTTAGAACCATCAGCTGTAGGCGTATTAGACCAACATTTATGGAAGAAGAATGTTCTAGTCGTACATCAATCTTCTTTAAAAGTCATTTGATGCACAGCATCTTTGTTGAAATGTCGCTGTTTTGTCATAGAATGAATGATTGCAAATCTATCCATACTTTGATACTGGTGTACATTGTTCAGCTGACCGGAATTCAGTAGAGGAATAGGTAATTTCAAGGCAACGAACGGAAGGAAGATTAATGAAATTCCCAGTTAGCGTATAAATGATTTCATTCAAATACCAAGGAACAAAACTAGCTTGAAACTTCAATTTTGTCCGACATGATATTTTAACTTGAAATTTCTGCCGACACTTGTGGTTAGAGATATTAGATAAACATACATACATACACAATGCACACAGATAGGTTCACACACTAACATACACACATATGGCTAGATTGTTATGCTGCCAGTGGAAAATATTTCCAAGATCTCTGTTCATAAAAGCAATGTGTATGTATCAAGGTTATTTATCTCGAATATATTATTTTACTGATATTTTGAATCAACAACATATAGTATTTATTCCGGCTAATATTCTGGTGAGTTCGAACATGGCATTCATAGCAGTTTGCAAAATGATATATGAAGCATTTGTTCCTTACATCATACAATTCTGCATATTATCTCTAAATGCTGAGTAAATCATATTTTTCTATTGAAAAATCACAGCAACGATGTATTTTTTGAGAGAGGAAAATGAAATTTATCCATGTCTAGTGCAGTGTAATGGAATTGTTTGAACCGGATTCACAATCGGCCCATTGATATAACTTATCACTACATTCACATTACTCTGCAAGCCCACGCATAAATATATCAGGTCATCACATAAGTTCTGTCCGAATTTTGAATAAAGAAAACAAGTGATCAAATGTTATATATTTAATTGAAAATTAATCATCAATGTACTTTCCCTGATTATCTATGATTTCCTTCCATCTATATTTACAAGCTATTTAATCCCATCAATGTAAAACTCTTTTGGTTTCAAAGCGAAGAACTCTCAAATGTCAGTTTCGTTCTCCTCCTAGTTTGCGGAAGTTATGTCTCCCAAATGATTCTGTAAATTACGAAACAAATGGTAGTCTGAAGGAGCAAGGTCGGGAGAATAAGGTGGATGAGGAATCTTTTCCCAATCAAGCTCTCGGATCTTCTGTGATATGATCTTTGCAATGTGGTGTCGCGCATTGTCCTAATGAAACATCACTACATTTTGATTCACTAAAGCGGGTCTGTTTTTCTTCATAGATTGGTTCAAACACTCCAATTGCTGACAGTAGACTTGAGCATTGGTTGCTGCATTAGGTGGTAACAATTCAAAGTGAATTACTCCTTTTTCCAATGAAGTTCCCTTCTCGGTTGGGGTTGAGCTTTTTCCCTTTTACCAAGTTACTGTTTATGACGTTTAACATTTTGATAGAAGATCCATTTTTCGTCACCAGTCACAAGTCTATCCAAAAAGGGTGAAATGTGTTCGTGAGAATGGATAGAAGAGCAGATGTCAACTCTAGATTTGCGGTTGCTTTCGGACAATTCATGAGGCACCCATTTTCCAAGTTTAGGAAACTTTCCAAGTTGTTGAAGATGACGATGAACAGTTGCATGGTTTGAACTAAGCTTTATTGCCAGTTCTTCAAATGATAATGCTGGATTTTGTTCAAGTAATGCCTCAAGAAGCTTATCGTCAAACTCAACTGGACGTCCTGTTCGATCTTCGTCTTCAAGGCTGAAATCTCCACTTCTGAATTTTGCAAACCATCTTCTGCAAGTTCTTTCTTTCAAGCATTCTTTCCCATAAACTGAGTGTATGTTTCGAGTCACTTCGGCTGCAGAGTTCCCTTTTTTGTACTCATGAAGTATTATGTGCCTTAAATGCTCTTTGGATACTTCCATGTCAGAAAGGGTTTTAATCAAAGAAATTTTAATTCTATTATTCTGTAAAATAATATTTAATTATTTCAAATGAACACAAATGCATAAGAATAATTTTTAATTCCATTAGACATTCTAAAATACTATTAAACTTCATTCAATTTTAAAAAAGGTAAAATCGGACAGAACTTACGGGATGACCTGATATTTACGACAAATAGTGAGATGCTGTGGCTTTTGACAAATAGAAAACAAATAACGATTATCTAAGTTGGCCATTTAGCTGAGTCTTTTAAAAAGCAAATACATGCTTTGCAGTATTTGTTCCAGCTCTCTGCGAAAGAAGTTCAGATCCCATCAAATCGTATTTTATCTTTTATGCAGAGAGCCCCTCTCTCTCTTTCTTTCTTTCTCTCTCTCTCTCTCTCTCTCTCTCTCTCTCTCTCTCCACAGTCCCTTAGTGGGATTTGAACTCTTATCACAAAGAGCTGAAACAAATACTGCAAGGCATATATCTGCTTTTTAAAAGACACAGCTAAATCGCCACCTAAGATAATCGCTAATAGCTTTCTATTGGCCAAAAACCACAACATCTCTGTATTTGTTGTAAATATATTTCTGGGTTTGCGAAGTGGTGTGAATATAGTGATAAGTTATATCAGTGGGCCGGTTGGGAATCCAGCTCTCTCTCTCACTCCCTCTTTCTCCTCTCTCTTGTCTCTCTCTCCTTTGTCTCCTCTCTCTCGCCCTCTTAGAATCGGCAACGATGATCTTGAACGGACCGTTCACATCTCGATTTTACTACTCTTTTCATCCTTTCTGTGGAATCACTAAAAAAAAAAAAGAAAACAGAAAATCTACTAAAGTATAATGGAAAGTTAATAGAAATAGATGCAAAACATGAACAAAGCAAAAATTATTTACTGACAGTGAAAAAAATAACAAAGATAAACCAGAAGTTGAAGTAACACACAATTTTCAAATAATAGAGAAAGAACTACAGAAACTATCGCAAAACTAAATGCTAAATAAAAAGATTTTACTGTCTGAAACGATGGGAAACAAAGTTCTACGTGGGTTCTACTCGAGCAAGTAAGGAATAGCTAATGAAAAATAGTCGCAATAGCTGAAGATCCAAAGACTCAAAGCTACGATCGAAGAATATTTAATTTCAACGTAGCATCAAAGGCTTTTAAGTATCTACAGAATATGCAGGGGCAAAGAAGAAACAACTAATCACATCTTTATCTGGACGGTCAGTTTTTTACAAGATAGAATACGTATACAGGCCTTTTAACGTTTTTCATACATTGAAAATTATGCCATTATTTTGAACCATAAACAGAAAAGAGAAACATGAGCCAGAAACACTCCTAGAGCGTTTATACTTTATGATTGTAGAATTTATCTCGAACCGGCAATGCCCCACGGTAGCACTATCAGGCTAAAGATTTTTGAAAATGAACCATGGGTCTCGACACGAAAGCCCTGCAGAACAGACCAGTCAGTTGATTTTCGTCGACACAGAGTTTCCCCAAGAACATTGTCGCTTTGACCTCCGCTAACGTAAAGGTGGAACTTCTACCAACCGTACTACTCGAGTAGCAGAGGGCGGTGAGCACTTAACGTCATTCCGGATACCAAGGGCCCTGCTTCGTTTACGTTTAATCCAGGACTATAACGTTGTCAAAGAGGCGAAGTGTGGAAATACGAGCGTGACAAACGGTGACCACATGTATTCAGCGTTAAAGAATTCACTTGCCATGACTGGGATCATGCCATGTCTCCAAACAATTCTGGTCTGTAAAGATAAAGCTCGTAGGACAGACTATCCAAACTTAATTATTTTTCCCGCAGTCACCTACCATTTTTCAAATTTGCTGGAAGAGAGCACTTCCCTCTCTACCCTAACTTTCTTTACAAGTCAGACTATAAAAATGTCGATGAACGATGAGGAAGTTGTCTTTCCTTTATCATTTTAGCCTCATCCACCATACAACCACTAGACAAAGGTATGCATTCTGATCTGCCTTTTGTAAAGTGGGTGTTTGGATGGTTTTCACGATGGACTCGATTGCTAGTCGGATTTGTCCAACATGCGACATCTTACAGAAGTTAGTCGTGATTGTTCCAGATCCGAATGTTCTCCGAGACTGACCGGCAACTTCGTAAACATTTCTCTTTGTAATATTGTAAAGAAGTGGCTGGTTGAGTTGAGAAATGAGCAAATTAGATAAGGAAAGATTCAAATAAGGAGAAGCAAAGAATTATCGACTAATTACCTGCCTCAATCTCTTATGGAAGTTACAAACAGGTAAATTACTACCTATCGAACTTGAGGGACACAATAAAGACTGAAAAGCTCCAATGACCATTTGGTCATTGACAAAACGCTTACGAAGGCAAGTGATGCAGATTAATGTGCGCTCGCTTAGTATGGGCCAACTTCACAAAAGTTCTACAGCATGATAGAGCATTCCTGGATTATGTTTGGTATAGCAAAAAGTCGTCAACATCCCCAGTACTAGTATTATGTACTGGAAAACGAACTTGATAGTGAACATGAAATCACTGGGAGGTATAGCGCTTAAAAGTGATAGCTTCCAGGGTGACTAGTTCTGCTTTTTGTTATTTGTTATAGCAAAATCTCGTATCTCAATGGGACCTAGAAATGTCAGCATGAACTACAAACATGAGATAAACCCATTTTCATTAAATCATCTATTCTTCATGGATGACTTAAAGATAGTTGCAAAGTCACAAATAGAAATCACCTCAGTTGTTAAATCTGTAAAGCTCTGTTCGCAGTGGAATTAAATTGGAATTTAGAGTATCAAACTCAAGAAATTTAGCCATGATGAGAGAACATTTTATTGGAATAATCTTATTCCAATAACGGATATTCCAAGAACGGATATTAGAACCACAGGACAATGAATACAAGTATCTAGGCATAGCGGAACTCGATGATTTTATGCTTAAAGAAACGAAGTCCAAACTTAATTCAAAGAATTTAATGAATACAATCAAAACATGGGGTGGCTGCCGTAATGTAATGCTGTATAACACGGATGTTGTTATAGATACATTGGAAAGAGAAACGAAAATCTAAATATGAATGGAATACTTCGCCGAAGAGCAAATGTCAGTCATTTATACATGAAGCAGAAGATTAGATTGGAAGGGAAGTTATTGGCATCCTTTTGTAGATGGAGAACAAAAGCCAATAAACCTTGCAGATAGTGATTAGAGAATTACTTAAGCATGCAGCAACAGAACAAGGACTTGTGTTGAAACTGAAGATGAAAATGCATTGGAGAGTCTTTTCCTTTCAGAGAAGTGCATGATTTTTTGTTTTTGTTTTTTTTTCCTCTGGCACCGTAGCGGTTGTGGCTGTTTTTCAAATAGTTACTCATGTTTTTTCTTAATGTCGTAATAGTAGTGGAGTGCTGGGTAGGATAGTTATAGTTGTACTGGTGATGTTGGTGTTGGTGACTGATAGAATTACAAGTTTTCTGCTTTCCAGCGCTCAGAATCGGGAGGCATTTCCATGCTACTTTTGTCTCCTGTATGCCCCGACAATGTCTCATACGATTGTGACTTCTGTACTTCGTTGTATCAGGAATACTCAAGATCTAAGCAGCTTGAGTCAAACGAAACAGTATGACGAAAGAGTTTTCTGTACTGAATATTGAATTATTTACCATGAGAAGACCTCTTGTATGAACTTGTGGTGCACAAAAGCACTCGTGTTTTTTTATCGTTGACGGGCGAGAACCGTCCGCCTTAGCCACCGGAACTACTAGATCACGTGATTTCGGCCTTCTTGGCATTGTCAATAATAATAATAATAATAATAATAATAATAATAATAATAATAATAATAATAATAATAATAATAATCATGATGATGATAATGATGATGATGATGATGACGACGACGATGACGATGACATAGTCATAATAGCAATAATAATAATAATAATAATAATAATAATAATAATAATGAAGAAGAAGAAGAAGAAGAAGAAGAAGAAGAAGAAGAAGAAGAAGAAGAAGAAGAAGAAGAAGAAGAAGAAGAAGAAGAAGAAGAAGAAGAAGAAACTAAAAGATTTTTAATTGCAGTACAAGACCAAAGCTTCACCACCAGAAATTACCAAAACCATAATGAAAAGAAACATAACAAGTAACTGCAGAATATGTGGAGATGGACAAGAAGCAATAAATCATATTGTCTCCGGCTGCCCAGTCCTATGTAAGAAGGAATATATTCACAGGCGCGACAGAGTTGCGACCTACATACACTGGAAGCTATGCCAACACTATAGGATAACTACAGAAAAAAGATGGGTTCAATCGTGTATGCAGTGGCAAAAAGCAAAAGTAAATCGTCATATTAAAGCATCATTAGGCACTTTTGCAAATCCTGATGCCAGATTTCAACACATTCATATTGACATAGTTGGACATACCTCCAGTGGAAGATAATATTGACATATTGACATACCTCCAGTGGAAGGTAATATTTATTTGTTATAACATGCATAGATCGTTTTTCGCGATGGCCAGAAGCTTATCCAATCAACGACATATCTGTAGTAACTATAGCAAGAGCTTTATTTACCACTTGGATGTATAGATTCGGCATACCCAACACATTGACAACAGATCGTGGAAGACAATTCTACACTTTTTGCAGAATTCAACACATTGTTGGGAATTCATAGAATTCGTACAACTTCATATCATCCACAATCTAACGGCATGATAGAAAGATTTCATAGGCAGTTGAAATCTTCATTAAGAACTTATTCTGATTCTAGCAGTTGGTTAGAAACTTTACCAGTGACATTGTTAGGAATCAGGAGTGCTGTTAAAGAAAGTTTACAATATTCTCCCGCTGAACTTTTGTACGGAACAACATTATCTCTACCTGGTCAAATGTTTGAAGAAACCAATTCTTTTATTGACCATTATGTAACCCGGCTCAAAGGATTTCTTTCTGATGTTCCTTCTTTAACAAGTAAATTACAAAATATTAAAAAGTTTCGTTCCTACTAATTTTTGGACTCATGTATTTGTACGTAATGATGCCAGTCATCATTCACTGAATTATAAATACACTGGACCTTTTAAAGTTTTATCAATTAAAGATAAAAATATGACTTTGGATAAGCATGGTAAAAAGGAAATTGTCAGTTTAGAGTTAAAAAAGCTTATTTCGATCAGTCTTCATGTCATGAAAATAACGATTTGAGCAACACATTAAAAAAAAAACTTGAAACAGAACAATTCACAAGACAGCGAACTTAACGTTGAGGAAAAGATCCACAAGTCAATTTTAAAATCACCTACCAGCGAAAAGAAAACTAGAAGTGGTAGAATTGTACATTTTCCCAAAAGACATTCTCAGTTTGTTTGAATATATTCCTCATGAACTTTTATATTCCTGGAATTTTTTGTGTATAAAAAAAAATTTGTAATTTTTTCCAGAGAAATTAGATTGAACAATTTGATAAAGTTTACAAGAACGCTGTTGTTATTTTTAAACCGTGATGAGCGTTTATTTTCATTTCTTTAACATTGTAAATTTGTATATTTGACTTGCTAAAAGTATTAATTCAAACATTGTATTGAAGTATATATTTATTATGATTATTTCTTTTTCGCAAAATTGACAATTTTCCTGGTGAAGGGCTTATGTAGCAAGTCATAAAAGGCGGCAATATGACGTAATTGTCGTTTACCCGAACAAGCATAATTGTTGGTAATCCCATTGGTTAAAATTACTGCCCATATTTGAATTCTAAACTTTCGTCAAAGAGAATTCTTTCACGAAATACGGTTCTTACAATTCAGGTATGAGCAGTTATAAAAACCCTGATTTGGGGGAAATAAATTAGTGTTCCTAGGATTGTTACTAGACTTCACGACACTCACGATAGTGTTCGTTGGATGTTACTAAACTCCACGACACTCACTCATTGAGATATTGGCTATTTTTTATGCTATGTCTATGATATAAATCCAACAAGACTTATTTGAATTGTTGTGAACTCTAGTAGTTAGTATGAAGGATTAGCTAGTGTGGATTTTAAGTCGTAATTCTCTACAACAAAATGACTTTACTTTCCAATTGTACTATAAATGCTAAATGTACATAAATAAAGGAAAGTATTGTAGTTCGCACTTCTCATGAGGAATTCCGGAAGAAGCTTCGTGAGACCACTACTGAGACGCTTCCGAAAAATAAGAAAACCGTTGGAAAACAGTTTATAGCAGTGACTCCATCTAAGAATATCTGAAGAAGGAATTGTAATTCCGAAATATCATCGGACTATAGATAACCAAATTACAACAGGTATATAGTCCATTTTTTGTATTATAGTGCATTGTTGTACCATTCAAAACATTTTATTCTTTACATACATAAATAAAATAATGTAGTAATTATTTTTTATAGCGGTTAAAAGAACACGAAATTATTTATCTTCAACATACATGCACGCATAAAATTACGACTTAAAATTCACACTAGCTAATCTTTCATACTAACTACTAGAGTTCACAACAATTCAAATAAGTCTTGTTGGCTTTTTATCATAGACATGGCATAAAAAATAGCCAATATCTCAATGAGTGAGTGTCGTGGAGTTTAGTAACAATCCTACGAACACTATTTAATTTCTCCTAAATCAGGGTTTTTATAAATACTCATACTTGAATTGTAAGAACCGTATTTCATGAACTAATTCTCTTTGACGAGAGTATAGCATTTAAATATGGGCAGTAATTTTAACCAATGGGATTACCAACAATTATGCTTGTTCGGGCAAACGACCATTAGGTCATATTGCCGCTTTTTATGACATACTACAATAGAATCATTACTAGAAGGATAGATAAGAAAATACTAAGCTGTAATGAAGACTGTAATGAGGGCGTTAACTGGATCCATTATCAACAACAAATGGTGGTACGCCCTGAAAAGAGCCATCAAATTTGAGTCGATTAGGTTTACCAAATAATTAGCTAGTGCTAGAAACAAAGTAGAAAAGAAACTAGTTAAGGCAGTAGACGAGGAAATGAGGTCAGGCGGGGCATCGGAAGTGTTAGCGGCGAGGTTGGCACTCGACCAACATCTCAAAGGTAAACACGAAGGATGCATTGTCAGGGCTAAGATCCGTGCAATGAGACAGGAAGGGATCAACGCGACCGGATGGGCCCGGGTGGTAGAGAGCCAGCATGGCAACAACTCAACCATTCGATCTTTGACGGACACATATGGTCGATGGGCAAACGAACCCGAAGATATGTGCAAGGTGTTTCACGATCATTTCGCCCAGCTATTTGGGAGTAGCGGTGGACTAGATCGCGGGAAATAACTCGCAGACTTCCTGGCCGGTTCGCTGCGTCTCTCGAGGCGGGATGCGGAATCTTGTGAAGCGTCGATCACAGCCAAAGAGGTTGGGGATGTGTTGTCAGACTGCAGCGGGGACAAATTGCTGGTCTGCCTTACGAACTCTTTAGCAGCATGCCAGACTTGTTTGGGACCTACTTGCATGCTTGAACACCAACTGGTAGGAGAACGCGAGAATTCCCAAGTCAGTGATGGCTCTTTTCAGGGCGTACCACTTCAAACTGACAGAAAGATAGATGCAAATAGGCCAGACATCATACTGAAAGACTTCAGACAAAAATCATGCCTCCTCATTGATATGACTGTCCCAATCGATAAAAAACGTATCTGTCAAGACTTTCCAAAAACTGAGCAAATATAAAGATCTTGAAATAGAAATTAGCAAAATGTGGAAGCTGAAGACTAAGACAATACCTATTGTCGTAGGTGCCCTGGGAATGACAGTGAAACAGGCTGATTACTACCTAGCTCAGATACCAGGAAACCCCAAAATGGCTGAAGTTCAAAGGATAGTGCTCATGGGAACTGCCCATATCCTATGTAAAATACTGTCTATGTGATCTCAAATTTTAAAGCAAATACATAAATTTCTTATGGTTTCTTAAACATTCTCTAGAACAACACTATATACAAATCCAAATATATTGTACCCTAGGCAAAACACCTACATGAACTTCTAACTTGTTGTCTCTTGAGGTCTCTGGGTGAGACTTGAATCCAACTTGTACAAATGCAAAGCAAAAGTCAAACATAAAATAATAATAATGATGATGATGATGATGATGATGATGATGATGATGATGAGGATGATGTTGATGAGGATGATGATGATGATGATAACCTGCTTTCTGTTACTTATTTCGGTCAGTATTGACAGGTCGCCTATCATGCATTGTATATCCTTTTCTAGGTTTTCTTTCCAATCTTGGTTGGCTTTTCTTCAGTTGAGCAGTTTTCCTTTTTAGTTTTATTCCTTTTGCATCAGTAATAGCTGCAGCTGTAGCATAGGCTAGTTGGTTTAGCGATGTCATATTTAGTGGTTCTACTGTTGTTGATTTTATTTCATCTATTACATTATTGCCAATTTTAATCAATTCCTTCAGGCTCTAATGAAGCTTGTGCACCAGCATGATAAAGTAAAGAAGCTATACTCGGTATACAAGGAATCTGTACAGTTTAAGAAACAATTGATTACGGAGGAACCTAGGATGAAGGCGAGTGAGAAAGTAACCCTGTTTGCTAAAAGAATTAAGGAAGAGATAAAAAAAAACAAGCCCAGAAGAAAAGCAAAGAAGAATGGCTAGAAAAACCGATGCATGGCCGATATCCAAGAAGAATGATCAAACCAAACGTAGAAAAACGAGACACTCATGTATGGATGAAGAGCTCAGGACTGAAGGCTGAAACCGAAGGTTTTATCATAGCAGCACAAAATCAAAGCTTGGCAACCAGAGCTTACCGCAACAAAATAATGAACGATGCACTGACCCGAAAGATAGAATGTGTTATGAGCAAGATGTAATAGAGGACCACATCTTAACTGGACGCATAGCGCTTGCAAAAACCGAATATATTCATAGACATGATAGAGTAGCGCAATGTATCCATTGGAAGATATGTAAACACTATCAGCTTCCAACTTCAGAAAGATGATACCAGCATAAACCTGTAACTGTGACCGGAAAAGATGATGTAACAGTATTCTGGGACATGCCAATCAACACCGATAAAGAAATCAAGACAAACAGGCCGGACATAATAATCAAAGATGGGAAGAATAAGAAATGCTTAATGATAGATGTGACAGTACCATCAGAGAGAAATGAGTCCATTAAAGAAGTAGAGAAGTTATTCAAGTACAAAGACCCAGAAATAGAAGTGACCAAGATATGGAGAATGAAAAGCAGCACAGCACCAGTGGTGATTGGAGTGTTAGGGCTAATTAAAAAGGGCCTTGATAAGCAGCTCAACAAACTCCTTTGCAGTGTTAACGTGGGAGAACTTCATAAAATAGTGTTGCTAGGTTCTGCACACATTTTACGCCGTGTACTCTCCATGAGATGAGGACCTACTGTGACCCTAGGGTCAAGAGATGACCCCGGTTCAGCAGAAGACAACAGACCATATTTTATTTAAATAATAATAATAATAATAATAATAATAATAATAATAATAATAATAATAATAACAACAACAACAACAACAATAATAATAATAATAATAATAATGAAAAGAGAAGATCAGGAAGGAATGTTACAGGAGAGTTCGAGAATTCCTAAAATCCAAGTTAAATGCACGCAATAAGGTGTTTGGTATAACTTCCTTAACAGTTCCAGTTGTTATTTACAGTTTCAATTCGTTGAGTTGGAATATGAGCGAAATAAGGAAGATTGACAGAAAAATACGTAAGTTGCTGATTTGCAATAAGATGCACCACCCAAAGGCAGACGCAGATTGTCTTTACTTTCCCCTCAAGTAGGTCGAGGGTTGATCCAGTTTGAAATACCTTGCAAAACCACCAGAAATGGACAGGCAAAATATCTTGAAACATCTAACGACTGGATGCTAAAACTCGTTGAAAACCGCGAGATACGTAACAAGTTTCATTCTGGTATGAAGGAGAGCAAAAAATTTGCTAGTGAGTTCATGCATAATACCTATGTTGAACAGCATGGTGGAAGTGCGGCAACTGTAATTGAAAATAAGGTGAAATCAATGGCAAAGCAAAATGCGTTTGAACAATTAGCCGATAGGTGGGAACAAAATCCTCTGCATGGCAAATATGTGCCCGTAGTAAACAAGTTCATGTAGACCAGAAGCACACCCATCACTCGGTATGGAGCTCAGGGCTAATGCTTTATCTTGGTTGTTCAAGATTAGAGATTATTGACCATGAACTATCAAGTCAATGTGATTAAAAATGGAGTAGACCCAAATTACCGGTACTGCAACGACGGGTTTTAGCACTTGCAGAGTATCAATGAAGACATGAAAATGTTGGCCAATAGCTACACTGGATAATATGCCGGCATTATGAAATCCAAACTGCTGACAAATGATACAAGCACCACCCTACGGCTGTAACTGAGGAAGAAAATGTAACGATTCTTTGAGACATTCCAGTATGTACAGACCGAACTGTCAATGTTAATAAACCAGATATTGCTGTGAAAGACCAAAACAATTATCTTTATTTATTGATTGAGTATACCCTGTGATCATAATATCTCCGCAAAAAATTGATAAGCTCAGAAAATATAAAGATTTGCTCATCGAAATCGAAAAGATGTGGCATCTCAAGACAGTTACAATACCAGTGATTGTAGGAACTCTTGGAATGATAAAAAAAAGAACTGAAAATTATTTGAGAATGATACCTGATTCACCCTCCATACAGTAAGTGCAAAAGATTGTCTTAACTGGTACATCACACGTATTGTGAAGAGCATTGTCACTGTGAATTTCAGTATCGATTCTGATATTGAAAGATCAAAAGAAAGGAAATATAGCAAGCAACTACTGAACAATAACTTGCTTTCCACTGATATTGATGTTGCTAACAGGTCTTATTGAAAAGGATACATTTATGTACCTTGAAGAGGGAGATCTGATATAAGAACAGAAAGGAGGCAGAATAATCTCCAAAGGGAAAAATGGCCTATTACATCATCGTTTAACGTCCGCCTTCCATGCTAGCATGGGTTGGACGATTTGACTGAGGACTGGTGAAACCAGATGGCTACACCAGGCTCCAATCTGATTTGGCAGAGTTTCTACAGCTGGATGCCCTTCCTAACGCCAACCACTCAGCGAGTGTAGTGGGTGCTTTTACGTGTCACCCGCACGAAGGCCAGTCAGGCGGTACTGGCAACGGCCACGCTCAAAATGGTGTATTTTATCTGCCACCCGCGCAAGAGCCAGTCCAGGGGCACTGAAAATCCTCCGAAAGGTCAAAAGCAGGAAGAAAAACCTAGCAACGGCATGAATAGATTAACAAAGTGCTTACGATAGTGTACCATATTCATGGAACATAGAATGTCTCAAGATAGCTGAGATTTTTGCCCAGCTCCTATAAAACAGTATGCCAAAATGGGGAACTATATCAACATCAGGCCAAGAGAAGCTCGGGGAAGTGAACATAAGTAGGGGAATATTCCACTCTCACCACTGCCATTCGTCGTTGCCCTTATCCCTGTTACATTGATCCTTAGGGACGTTAAACCGTCCTACGAATTTAGCAACTGGGTGTAAACAAACCACCTCCTGTTGATGAACGACCTAAAATTATTTGTGAAAAATGAGAACTGGTATAGATTGTTAGAGTTGTGAGTGATGATAGTGGAATTGAGTTTGAAATAGATAAATGTGCGATGCTAGTGAGAGGGAAAATATTCATGCCAAGAGGGACTAAACTCCCAAATAAGACATCGATCCAACCAGTGAATGGCGTTACAAGGGCATAACTACAGGGTTTTACCCCCCAGACTTTGGGAGGTCATAACTTTCAGAAAAATGAATATTTTTTAATGAAATTTTCTATGCATATAGTATTTACTATGTGAAATCCGAATATATAAAAATTTCCGGTGAAAGTGTTTTGGAATGGGGGTGGGGGACAATTTTCGGAAATTCCAACAGAGTCCACTTAAATTCTTCTTAACTTCCAGGAAAATTAATATTTTTTCGTGAAATTTTCTCTGCCAAGAAATTAAATCGAGGATGAAAAAGGAATATCTCAGGATATTCCGTTTTGCTAAGATCAATATGGAATGGAGGGGAAAAGCATCTGCTTAGAAAGCACATGAGTGGTCTCTCTAATAAGATATTCTGCTGCTTTCCTGGACTGGAAACGAAGAGACACAGATTGTAAAACCAGGAAGACAACATGCATGTACAGCTCCTTACACTCCAGAGACAGTATCGATAGATCATACCCACAACGGTGAGGGGGAGGTGGGACAGGACTGATACCAATAGGAGACTGTGTAGAGATGGCGAAACGTGATATACAAGAGTATGTAAGAAGCAACTCAGAAAATCTGATTTCAGCTACCAGTGGATAGGACAAAGAATCTGTGAAGACGGCAACGGAATACAAGAAAAGAAGAAAACAGAAGCGAGAAATAAAAAAAGAAACAAAAGAACTACATGGTCAGTATCTCAGACAAACTCAAGACATCGCAGCAGAGAAGTCTTTGTAACGGGTGAAGAATGGAGATCTTAAGAAAGAAGCAGAAATACTCATATGAGCTGCTCAAACTAATCATTGCGAACGAGTATCATTAAGGCCAAAATAGACGAATCCGTGAAAAGTGCAAAGTACAGAGTACGTAATGAGAATGGGGAATTCATTACGCACATAAATTGCTGTTGTCCTTTAGCACAGAAGGAATATAAACGCAAACACGATTGTGTGGCCAAGGTGCTACACTGAGACATAGTACGGCTAAGATGGAACAAAATGGTACTAACATCAATCGGAAGGTGTAATGGAGAATGACTAATAAAAGATTTTATGGGATTTTGATGTACAGACTGATCACGAAATTCATGCCAAGGGACCAGATATTATGGTTCTCAATAGGGGAAAAAAAGTGTGCCGTCATAGATGTGGACATGAATCTAGCGGCAAAAGAACAGAAAAAAGGAAGATACCAGGATTTGACGAGAGAAATACGACGACTGTGGAGTATTTCTACAAAAGTATTCCCAGTTGTTATAAGATCCCTGGGTACCATGTGCATGTGCGTATGTTTGTGTGTATACACGTGTGTGTGTGCATGCGTGCGTAAGTGCGTGTATGTGTGTGTGTGTGCGTGCGCGTGTATACGCGGATGCTTGCAAGCGCAGTGTTGGCCAATGTTTAAGAAGTCGCTTCGCAAAGTTGAGGTCTTAAATTCCATCATATTGCGTAGCATCTTGGGAAAAATATCCTTTTCTGTAAATCTCACGTCGTTTCATTCATTGGGAGTGAAATAGATTAGAATGGAAATTTACAATGGCCCGTTGTATGGATTGAACCTGTAAGTCAAAAGGTACAACATTATCATATACGAGACGTTTGGAGGGGCGTTAAAATAGCGACAAATTTAAACAATCGACCAAGAATATATACAGTCCAGCAAGCTTCTAAAGAATCTCCATCCAATTTTTCTCGAAGGAGCCGGGGAAAAGATTCTTTCCCAATGTGCAATGAAAATGCGCAGTATCTGCCGCCACATGATTGCTAACGAACCACTTGACCCTATAAGCGATTGTCAACCTGATTAAATCAGATAGTTGCGATATTCCCTATATTACGAGGGGTGTTATTTAAAGAGTTCCGCTGACCAATTCCGGTTATTGCAGGAAACGGAACTTGTACAGGTATAATTATACATATCACATTGTAAATTACAGCTTTCCATTAGTATTCATTTGTCTTTTACGGCTGTTGAAGTAGACCAAGGTGTTATAATGGAAACAGTTGAATGCAGATCAGTGATCAGGTTCTAATACTTGAAAGGTTGTACACCAAAAGAGACTTTTGATGAGATGAAGGAAGTTTATGATAACGATGCACCATAATAGACGTAGTGAAGCACTGGCATCGCCAGATCAAATGTGGTCGGACATCGGTAGAAACTGCTTTTATTCCTGGACGACCTCATTCCGCCATTGATGACGACACCATCCATAAAGTGGAATCTGCCATTTTGGAGGATCACCGCATAACTATTCGGAAAGTAGCTTATGAAGTGAAGACAAGTGTAGGATCCGTGGAAAAAGTCGTTCACGACTATTTGCACATGCGGATGCTCACACCTTTTCAGAAGCAGGAACGAGTCAATTGATTCCAGGCTCCTTTGACAATGTGCCACGAAAACGAGGAGGACATTTTCGGCAGACTTACCACACAGGATGAAACATGGGGTCCATCACTATGATCCTGAGACTAAAGTATAGTCGAAGCAATAGAAGCATGGTAACTCACCACCTCCAGAGAAGGCTCGTGTCCAACCCTGATAAGACAAGGTAATGCTCACAGTCCTTTGGAACCAGTGATGATGGAATATCTGATAAAGGGCACCATATTATGCTTCTCTGCAGCAGAAATTCGGGACGCCATCAGAGAAGCAGAGAGTCGTGACATCCTGACCAAAGGAATCTGCCTCCTTCAAGACAACGCCCCAGTTCACAATGCTCATGTTGCCCAGATGGGAGAAGTGTATCACTATTGTTGGTGGCTGTATAGAGAAGAACTGATAATTATGCCAAGTTTTGTTTATCTCAGTCCTTGGGAAGTGGGTCTAGGGAAATGTTAAATGAACATCCCCTCGTAAATTAAATCAAATTATGTATTGTTGTTGAAAGATATATAATAAAATGAGGAATAAATTAATAGGTATCAGCAAATAATTCTAATATAAATATTACACTTTATATTAGTAAATTCTAATCGGAAAGAAAAAATATTAATTATTAATTATTGATTAATAATTCAGACTTAATTAATAATTAATAATTTAAAAAGCAGGCTCTGTTTATGCGTTATATATATTTTAAAAACAAGGACGCTGAACAATAACAAAATAAGGGAAAATGTGGAAAAAACGTGACGGTTGATGCAAAAAATGGAACGAGAAAAATGAAACGAAATTAAGACAACTATATTCATGATGCATGTATCAAACATGAATCTAAGCTTTGAAATTTGAGATATTATCTTTCTTATCAATAACCAAATAATGCTGTCGTTTAAACTACTCATTTATATAATATTCTTGCATATTACCTCTTAAATGATAGTATTGTTTCTTCATATTTCATATCACGTGTCACACTTCCACAACGCCTCAGCTTGAATATGAATCGTGAGCATTGAATATAAATCACATGCAAATTCTATCAAAATATCGAATTTAATTATAATACTTCTTCGGAAAATCAATATTTTGTCAATGCTTGACACATGTCGTAATCTGTGACACCTTATAATATTTTATATGTAGATGAGAATAACTAATTGAAATCTTGTATATTTTTGACATTCTGCTCATCATGGTTTCGAAGCTAGTTTTGAACTTTCATAGCTCTCATGTTTATCATTTTTGCTTTCAGTTAGAAAACTGAATACATTTTTTATGCTTGTGTGTATGTATGTGTGTGTGTGTGTGTGTGTGTGTGTGTGTGTGTGTGTGTGTGTGTGTGTGTGTGTGTGTGTGTGTGTGTGTGTGTGTAAAAATAAGAAATTATTTGACTAGGTTTATACCTTGAGCCTACTACTTACTATCATACTTCGTTTCTAAATCTGTGGCGAATATGTATTAGATAACTATCATTATATATGTGGGTGTGTATGTGTGGGGATGGATGGATGTGCGCAAGCGCGCCTTCCTTTTCTTTTGAGTCTTTTCATTTTTGTCTTTTATTAGCTACTTTCTACCGTTCCAGAGAGAGACAAAGCCACAGTGAAAGATTAAAGAGAAACAGAGAGAGCAAGAAAGAGAATTTGATGTCGCACAAATGTATTTCTGAAAGTTTCTTTTACCGATATTACCACATTTTTCCAACTTAAGCTTATCTATATTCTTGTTAATACTACTCCTTTTCAAACTTCTTCCTTTCTCAAATTTTCTTAGTGGCAATCAGTATAGTGTGAACTTTGATGGAGATACGGCTTCTAGTTCTTAAAAGGAACACCTTACAATTTCACTATAAGCAAATGAATACTCCTCCTACTACTACTACTACTGCTACTACTACTGCTGCTACTACTACTACTACTACTACTACTACTACTACTAATAATAATAATAATAATAATAATAATAATAACAACAACAACAACAACAACAACAACAACAATAATAGCTGATTGGAAGTGTTGTCATGTACATTGCTTTGTCTTCGTCTAAAAAATTGGTTACAGCAAATATTCTCACTCCATACCACGGAGTTGCTTGTCAGTTGCTTGACCATAACCAGTTGAGCATGTCCCTTAGTAGCTGACGATATGTGCAGCTCTGATCACGAACAGAAGTAGTGGGAGAGCATCATAGCTATGTTCTGAGAAGTATTCTTTGGGATTTAAATTCACCACTGGAAACGTGTGTTTCGTTCGCCATCCTTAAAAAAACTTTTATTCAGGGACATTTTGAGCGGGATAGACTACTCAACATCCTGGCGAGCACAGATGTTATAAATATGGGTTGAAAAATTTGAGTATCAGAGAAATAAGATGTGTATTTTGCGATGTGCGGGTCTTAGTTGGATCTTTGAGGAATTGATCTGGAGGATTGCTTTTGAATTCTTTGACATTGACAGAGACGAAAAAGTGATGGAACGGCCCCGGAAATCTCTCGGCAAAAATGCCGGTTTCAAACGATAATAATAGTGCAAACTACATTAAATTCGCCTGAAGGCCTTATAGTTGTACTCAATCAAACGGTTCACTTATCATCCCCCAAACGTAGATCTTCTGAACAACAAGGAAATAAAGAAAACATTGAGATCTTAGCAGCAGCAGCAGCAGCAGCAGCAGCAGCAGCAGCAGTAGTAGTAGTAGTAGTAGTAGTAGTAGTAGTAGTAGTAGTAGTAGTGGTAGTAGTAGTAGTAGTAGTAGTAGTAGTAGTAGTAGTAGTAGTGGTGATGGTGGGGGTAGTAGTAGTAGTAGTAGTAGTAGTAGTAGTAGTAGTAGTAGTAGTAGTAGTAGTAGTAGAAAGCGAAAAGTGGAATTGGTTACTTGGCGCGGCTATTTATTCTTGTACATTTATTTTTGCTCTTATTGTTGCTTTTGTTGACACTGGCAAAGTTGTAGCTGTTGCTGTTATTCATCACGTATACGTGGTGCTTTTGTTGATGCGGTTGCTGTACTCGATTACTAAATGAACACTTGAAGAGATTATTAACATCCATAGTGTATTTTATGCAGTTATTTTCAAATTTCTTAGATGTATCGAGTGTACTTTAATCTATAGTACTCCATAGCACATGCCCTGAAATTTGAACCTCGATGAATATTACAGAAAACGAAAGGAAAGTTGCATTCTTCTCAGCTTTCAAAACGAATATAACATTTTGCGAACTAAATTTAAGACTGCATTTCTATCGCAAATATGGTTCATGAAGGGAGCTTTTCTCACGATGTAGCTCCTTATAGAAGAAACGCTTTGGAATCTTTCCATTCTCTATATATCAAGTTGAAAGAGATCTTATATACTAACAGCATTTACTGTCTCCAAAACGTTAACATCAATCTCACATATATAGGGTCCAAGTCATATGTGAAACTTATCAAAGATATTTTACTTGAAGATAAAACGCACATTTTGAAAATAGACATTTCACACACACACTCTCTCTCTCTCTCTCTCTCTCTCTCTCTCTCTCTCTCCTCCCCTCCTTTTTTCTCTCCCTCTCATACACACGCACGCGTGCACATACGTACATACATACATACCATACCATACATTAGGAAGACCATCAGCCATGTGCAGATGCTTACTGCATGCAAACAAGCAAATCACTATATGCCTCACCAATAGAAACCAAAGGAGACAGAAATGATGTTTGGACACTCACTTGCAAACTGATTACCCTCAAGCAGGAGCTAAAATCTCTCAGTGAGAAACTTCGATACCAGAAGAGAATAACCGAGAGAGAAAAAAAATGAACAAAAAATTTAACCGGAAGCAGGCAGAGACATGAGAGAAGGAGCGGTTAACATCACAGAAGCTCCTTCACGAGAAAATAATAGACTCCTTCTGGAAGAGAATCTGGAGCGAAGAGAAGGCGTTTAACCAAAATGCTCTGTGGCTGGAAGAAATCTGAAGAAGTTATTGCTCCTGCATTACACCCAAGATATACAGCATTGATGGCAATACCCTTGTAACCATGTTCCAGAAACTTCAGAATGGAAAGCACCTGGAAGAGACTTCGTTGTTGGATATTGGAACAAAAAGCTAACTTTCAACCAACCAAATCTTATCAATCTGTACCAGGAAGCTCTCAATGGGGACAGCATACCACACTGGTTTGCTAATTCCTCGTGAGTTTTTAAATTCCTCGTCGCCGCTGTTGTAACCCAACGTCGGACTGTTATAACGTTCACTTCGGTATAGCAATATAGTTAGTAAGATAAGTAAAGACACGACTATCTATGACCAACTTTGCCGACTTCTCGACGACTCGACTTCCTACGTCGCAGTATTTGTAACGAATTTCACATACCACTTGTCACGTGGGAGGGGTGTACAATATACCATTATTATTATTGTTTTTATCCCCATAACAGAAACCAATAGTATCATCACAGCAGAACAAGAGCTGGGAAGGAGGGAGTCTGTGGATGTGCCGAGAAATTATTAATCAACAAAACTATGATGTGCGGGAGTATAGGAGGAAACCAGTTTCAATGTAGCTAGACTACAAGAAAGGTTTTGACTCTGTTCCCTACTCATGGATGCTAGAAGCCCTTCAACTTGCTAAAGTTCCAGTGAGCATAGTCAAAGCCACAGCTGATCTAACTTCATCGTAGACCACCATCTTGAAATTAAACACAAAGAATGACTGTATTAACACTGATAGAATACAATATCGCGACAGCCTCTCTGTGATGTTGTTTATACTTTCTGTAAACCCCATGTCATTCATGTTAAGGAAGTCTGAAGGATATCTCACTGGTTCACAAGGAAACAGGAATAACAAAACCACACAATGTTTCTTTGTGGATGACTTGAAACTTTATGCAAAGAATATACACGGGATGAAGAGGAGCCTTGACCGAGCTACAACATTTTTAAAGGATGTAGGGATGGAGTTTTGTTAGGATAAATGTTGTTATATGGTTGTGATAAGAGGCAAAACAGCAAACCAGACTAACAACATCTCTATCAATGACTTGACTGTTTCCCCAATATCTGATGAGGAATGTTACAGGTATCTAGAGGTAGACGAAAACATATCTTACAATGGCACCTCTAACAAAACACTTGTTTCTAAAGAATATTAAAACCGAATAAAGAAAATTTGCACTTCAGAACTCTCTGCATTCAATGAACAGTGGCCCACAATGTGTTTGCTGTGCCAGTACTCATGCCAACATTTGGGCTGCCTGATTATACACCCGATGAGATCCGTGTCATTGATGTGAAAATCCGGAAAATACTAACAAACACGCACAATGTCCACATAAACAATGACGTAGACCACTTCTACCTAAAACAAAATCAAGGCGGCAGAGGCTTAACATCAATCCAAAATGCCTTTGAATGTCGTATCATATCCCTTCAGCTAACCTTTTACCACTAAGTGTCGAAGTCCATCTCTTAACCAAGTTTGCATGCATAAGGGTGAAGGCAGCTTGGAAGGCAACTCCTTGGAAGGCAGCTCCTTGAGCAGCATTCCTTGTCTGATAACCTTAAATACATACCCCAAATGAGCAGAAAAACATACATGGATATGTTAGTAAAAAACTCCGAGATGATAGTAACATTGATAATCAAAGTAGTCTATCATGGACCAATAACCGGATTACTACCTCCCATTTTGAATAATACATACATACATACATACATACATACATACATACATAAGATACAAATACATGCCTTTACGGTGATTTAGTTGGGGCATAGTAGGGCAAAATCGTGAAGGTTCGAAATAATCGGATTGATTCCAGTACACATTCTAACACTCAACACTCACTTTTTGCCGAATCACTAAGTTACAGGAATGTAAAGTTACCTCCGGTTCTCAAGTGGTATAAGGCTAGCACAATCGGATACGCATTCATGGTTACATTCAAACGTGCATACACACGCTAACGCGAACACACAATGGTACACCCACGCGCTTGCGCGCGCATACACGCAGGCCCACACAGATACACACACAAACAAACACAGACACGCACATTGCATCACATATATTTACATACATATGATGATGATAGATGTCTTCTCGTGAGCGAGGAAGACCATCATTGACCATTACCCATAGAAAATATCAGCAATGCCCATGCATGAGGTTATTGCACCAGTAGTCGCTTTCTCTCCTGTTCGCAGCCGCAGGTTCCATGATTCCTGCGGAAATCCTTTATTTGAAAAGGGCGTCGGATAGCTTTGACTCGCTGGCGTATATCACAGCCTAAAATTTTATGTTCAATGATACATATGCGCAAGACATGAGAGATCCTCTGTAGCCTATTGACACGATCTGGCCAAGTAGCTATTTTGTGATGATAAAAGGCAATAACCCAGAAACTAGTCCACAGATGTTGGTTTGCGCTAGATGGGAGTGCTGAGCTCCCTGTTCGAAAATGTAAGGACACAGCCAGAAACGATGTTTCTTGGGGCTAAAACAACAGTAACATCGTCCCCCTCAGGACAGCCACATTATGTTGGCAAATAGCATTTACCTTATATATATATATATGTATGTATGTATGTATGCATGTATGTATGTATGTATATATATATATATATATATATATATATATATATATATATATATATATATATATATATATATATATATATATATATATATATATACATGTATATATAGGGAGAATTCACAAAAAAACAACAGACAAAGACAGGTGGTGCAGAAAACAAACAGATGCATCAGCATCACGCTCGGGAACCGAAAAAGTCTCTAATGTTTCGAGCCCACGGTCTTCCACAGAAAGGAACACAGAAAGAACAAGGAGAGAAAAAAAATGTGTATCGTGGTTAGCGATCTATCATGGCAAATGCCGGACAGAAGTGTCACACAGGAGAGTTAAGAAGAGGAACTTAATTACTACCACCCCATTTCCTGTTTGACACATAAACATCCAGCCTTTTTGAAAATAAAAAAAACACTACACAGAAACACATGCACCCTAACCCTTCCAACAAGTTTTTCCAAGGAAAATTAGTGAACTTCAAAAGCTTTAAGACATTATGATGTATTGGTATATTTATTTTTTTTATATATTTATTATTAATTTTTGAAAAAAACTCTTTTTTTCTCTCCTTATCTTGAGAATTTACCATGCAATGAAAGCCGGTTTGAAATCCCTTTGAAATCCTTGCATCCATTTATATTAAAATATGCTTTCAGTTTAGCATTCTGCCTTATTATTATTTTTTCCTTTCCTATCATTTCTCCACGTGCGGTTAACACAACCCCATTATATATATATATATATATATATATATATATATATATATTATTCTCAAACGGAGGATAATGCTAATAATATAGCATAAACGGGATAAACTATCCACATTTTGCAGAAAAATCTATCGGCGGCAGCCATGAAACTCGAAATTACGTCCCTATGATTACGCGTCAAGTGCTTTACCATTAAGTTGAACAGCCTAGTGACAAATTCTTCTGTAATTTTAGGATACATAAATCTAGCTTTATAAGACGCCATCAGACGTTAAATTCAACTTACGTTGAAAGTCAACTGACAAAGTTTGCTTTAGAAGCGTTGAGATGTATTGAAAGATACAGATAAGGATGATACTAATATTTTTAGCCATGGGGGTATGGGTGTGTAGGTGGTCGTGAATGGAGAAACCAGTTGAATGTTAAACTATTTAGGAATAAGAGATAGAACTAAATATTAGGGGATTTTATAGGTTAATGTTTAAAAATAAATTAAAGGCAAGGTTGATAGAAGAAATATACATGGGTACCTGTATGTGAGTGTTATGCGTGGGGAGTGAATTACAATTGGATTTATGGAAGAATTTAAAAGTGCGGAAGAATTTGTGTTTACACGTTGTGAAGTCTTCGTTGTGTTTGTTAAGCCATTGTGGTGGGTTGTGGTTTAAAATTTTTAGGGCTTCTTTTCGGCAGAGTCCATAAGTGGAGCGCTGGCCCTGATATGGGATGCCAGAATCTATTAAAGCCCATTAGATGGTGTACGTGGCTGGCTAGTGATGTGGAATTGCTATGCTCTTTATATTTAAACGAGTTTAAATGTGTATAATATCTGCTTAAATTTTGTGGTAGATCCAATATAGTAGCTATTGGCGTTATTTACTATGTTGCGAACGGTGCATTGGTATGCGACGTTTAATCTTCTGCAATGGGCTTGCAGCGGGCAGTCTGTCCCAGATCTGCAGTTGCAGCTATCAGTTCTACAATGGTTAGTTGCAGAGAGGGATGAGGTAGTGCTACTATAGTAAGGCAAGCTAAAGGCTAAAGTTGTATTAGGTTAATCGTTCATGATATTACTGTTATCATTGCTGTCATTTCTATTACCCAATACCAACGCCATGGTTGCAATTATTATTATTATCGTCATTATTGTTATCGCCATCGTTACAGCAATTACCCAGCGTACCTAGTCGTTTAAATCACCCGTGAACTATATTTTGTGTATATACATATATATATATGTGTGTGTGTGTGTGTGTGTGCGTGCGTGTGTGTATGTATATATATATATATATATATATATATATATATATATATATATATATATACACCCACACATGTATGTATATAAAGAGAAAAACATGTTTGATACTCACAAACCTAGGTTTCTGGGTAGTTACCCGTCCATGTATATATATTTGTATGTATTCTGTCAGTATAGCAGTGTATTCAGAAAGGAGTAGTGGTGCAACTTTCTATAGCTTCTCCGGAGACACTAAAATGAAGAAATGAAGGGTATGTTTATTTAGGAAAATATTTATAATAGAGTTTGTTACATTCAGAACTATGTATATCGTATTATATATATATATATATATATATATATATATATATATATATATATATATATGTGTGTGTGTGTGTGTGTGTGTGTGTGTGTCTGTGTGTGTATGTATATATGTATGTATACATATATGTATATATATATATATATATATTTATATATATATATTTTATATATATATATATATGTACATATGTATATATATGTATATATGTGTCTGTATATATATATATATGTGTGTATGTCTCTGTGCTTGTGTTGCGTTTGTCCCAGCAGCAGTTAAGAACCGTTGATGGCTTTTATTCGTACCCATAACTTAGCAGTTCACCAAAAAGAGACCGATAGAATAAGTACCAAGTGTTAAGAAATAAGTATAAATGTTGATTCGTGCGGTAAATCCTTCGAGGCAGTGCCCCAGTGTGGTATTTCGCTTCATTTATACTTAATACTCTATTTTTGTACAATATTAGATTTAGTTGTAGTAGAGATATTGTTACCAACATTGTAGGATTAATATAATTATCTATATACACTTTTATTCAAAGAATTGAATAACTTTTTTTATACAAACTTCTATTTAGATTCATGAATATAATAAACCATTTTGTACTTGTTTTGCCTTTCGCACGGCTAAACTTTTATAAATCCAACGTCTTTCAGAGATGTAAATTTTGATTCATGCTAGAACATTTCGGGAGATACAGCATTTTAACTGTGGTAGCTGAATCAATCTCCAAACCCAATCGATTTTATACTCATTTTCTCGACGTTTTTTTAATAAAACATTTCCGTTCATTTAATTAAGATAGAGAGCATTGATTATTCTAAAAGTTTAATTGTGTAAAATTTATATCTTTCTTCTAATCTTAATAAAAATTCTTGGTTTGTCATAGGATTGACAGATATATGTTCTACCAGGTGTTGATGATCTGTTAATGGCTGATTTTATTTCATGTATGCCTTGTTCTTGAAATCCACCTGCAAGTGGCTGAGCACCCCACAAACACACGTACCCTTAACGTAATTCTCTGGGAGATTCGATGTGACAGTGAATGTGACAGGGCTGGCCCTTTCAAATACAGGTACTGCTCATTTTTATCAGATGAGTGAAATAAAGTATCTTGCTCAAGGCACAACGCGCCGCCGGATATCGAACTTACGATCGTGAGTCAAATACTCTAACATCCACGCTATGCTTCTCAACGTATTTACTATACGATGTGTGTATATATGTGTGTCTGTGTGTACAGCTATCTTCCGTGCATTTTCTATCTGTCAGATCCACTCATAACGCACTGTTTGTTTGTGAATGTGAATATGAATGTGTGTGCATGTGAATATATATTTATGATTTGGCAGAAAGATAAATATATCTTTCCTTTAATTTTCAATAATATCCGGTTAATACAGTCCTATATTTAAGAGATGAGGAATTATGTACATTATTTACATTATTTACATTTGACGGATATTTGTCCTCATCTTGTTTGTTGTTACCACAACGTTTCGGCTGACATACCCTCCAGCCTTCATCAGGTGTCTTGGGGTAATTTCGATTCTCTCTTTTCTCTTTCTCTTTTAATTGTTTCAGTCATTTGACTGAGTCCATGCTGGAGCATCGCCTTTAGTCGAGCAAATCGACCCCAGGACTTATTCTTTGGAAACCTAGTACTTATTCTATCGGTCTCTTTTGCCGAATCACTAAGTTACGGGGACGTAAACACACCAGCATCGGTTTTCAAGCGATGCTGGTGGGGGAGTAAACAGAGACACACAAACATATACACACACATACATATATATATATATATATATATATATATATATATATACATATATATATGACGGGCTTCTTTCAGTTTCCGTCTACCAAATCCACTCACAAGGCTTTGGTCGGCCCAAAGACACTTGCCCAAGGTGCCACTTGCCCAAGGTGTCACTTGCCCAAGGTACCACGCAGTGGGAATGAACCCGGAACCATGTGGTTGGTAAGCACGCTACTTACCACATAGTTACTCCTGCGCCGATGTTGTTGTTGTTATTATTATTATTATTATTATTATTCAGGTCACTGCCTAGAATCGAACTCGGAATCTTGGGGTTAGTAGCCCGCCGTCTTAACCACTACGCCATATGCCCGGCTGGATGGTATATCAGGTGAAAAATTATGCTAACAACAAACAAGATGAGGACAAATATCTGTCAAATGTAAATAATGTAAATAATGTATATCTAGTTAAGTTTTAAATTTCCATGCATGGTCTATGCAAAGCATTGGAAATGCAATTTCATATGATTATATGAATCGAATTATATTTTAGTAATTTGTCCCTGTGTAGATATTCAGTCCCGTACCGTTTGAATAAGTTGTAGAAGAGATCTTGTCGTGAACAAATAATCTGTATAACTTTCATATACTGAATTTAACAACGTTTATTTCCTTCATTATACTAATTTGCATTTGAATTTCATAAATATAATGCCCAGTTAATATTTGTATATCTCGTCGGATAGCTAAATTTTAGTCTATCTGACATCTATCAGAGATTTAAATTTTGATTCCCACAAAGAATAATATCACGGGATATATAGCATTTTAATCATGTTACCTAAATCAATTTCCAAATGTGATCGATCTAATACTCATATTCTTGACTGTTTTTTTTTTAATATCTCCGTTCATTTACTTCAGATAGTGAGCATTGATTATTCTAAAACACTAAAGCATCTTTAGAAGCCATTATATTATTGATTTTCCTTTTCTGCTCATAGTTATCTCCTGTTACATTTGAATGAACGCTAGTAATCGACTATTGCTATAAAATTAACTTCTTTTCGACACTGCATCTCTATCTATTCCTCGTTTACTTCTTTAACATCTAGTGCTAATTGATTTTCTATTTCAGTATTCTTACTTCTTAACTTTGCTTCAGATGACAAAACTGTGTAATAGTAAATAAACTAAACTGGGGATTATGTGACCATAAATCCAAAGAATAACACTTGAAAACTGGCCATTTTCACAATAACAGAGTTTCACAATAACAGCCGTAGACACAACAATATTTGTATTTGGAAATAATCTCAAAAGAAATTAGTGCAATACCTAGCGCTTTAAGGGCCTCTTAGACTTCAGCATGGGGATATTTGAATATGGTAATTATGAACATTCAACGGGTGCATCTATTCAAAACAAGGTCATAAGTTTTCTTTAGCTATTACTATTCAGAAAATTGAATAAATTAAAGAAGTTAACAGAAATTGATATGTGAAACATTAAAGTATACCATATTTATATGTTACGGAAATATACTTGCATAGCAAGTGACCTGATCTGAGATCGTGTGCTGGAACGAAAACAATTGCAGCGTGGAAGGTGTTTATAAGTCATTTCAAACACACAAAAACCGTTAGATTCACTTCAACATTTAAATTTAGTTTGCCAAAATACTTTCGTTGCTTTGAGACCGTGCAACATAAAGAAAATTACTATTCTTTGAAGAAAACAGTGACAAAGGACAAAAAATGTGGAGAAGCGCTGCTAATCGCCACAAATAACCTCCAAAGCAGGGCTTCACCCGAAGAAGATTATACTTCCGATTGGAAGAGTGTTTTCTTTTACGAACTTGTTCCCACGGACAGTACCATCATTTCAGGTTGTACAGTGACCAGCTAAATAAATTAAACGCAGCGAACTACCATAAGCATCCAGCACTTGCTAATTATAAGAGCATTGACATTCATTACGATAATACCAGGTTGCCCACTAACTTGCTGATGCGGTAGAAGTTACTAGGATTTTGCTGGAAGTTTGTGCTGCACTTTCTATATTTGCCCGACCTTGCGCTTTTAGATTTCCAATACTTTCGGTCTCTTCAAAATTCATTGAGTGGACAGACCTTCAACTCACAAGAGGGTGTAAAAATTCACCTGGAATGATTTTCGCCAGTAAAGACAATACTTTGAGCAGGAAAAATTGTATCTGTCCACAAGATGGCAGTCAATTCTGGAACGAAATGGTAATTATATGATTGATAGAATAAATCGCTTTTTTGTTTGGAGGTAGAAGGTATTTATTGCAAGAGCAAGAAAGTAGATTCTGTTATCAGTCGGATAGATACTGAAAATATACGTGACATTAACTTATGGATTTATGCAAGAGGGGTAGTAGTTACTAGTAGGAAAATTTTTCCTCAAGAGAAGAATAAAAGGAGCAGATGTGGAAAGGGAGACTAGAAAATAAAGTTAACACTAAGACAAGACTGAGTAGAATAGAAGCCTAGAAATAGAATAAGTTAGGAAACAAAAGATTTAAGTCCTCTTGAGAGAAAATACTTTGTCAAAGACTTAGGATAGTCATGGAAGAAATGACACAGAATATTATAGTAATAACAAGTAAGCTTTCAAGGAATCAGAAAAAGAATAGGAGAGTAACAATAGATCAGGTTGTTTGAGATAGACCAGAGGAGATTTTATCGCCAAATAAATAGTAGAGAAGAAACTACAGAAGATGAGAAGCTTACAAAGTTCTAGAGTAATAGTTGGGAAAAGCCAGTTAATCAGAATGAAGACTGCAGCATGAGTACAGAAAACGAGATAAAAAGCAGCCAGATCCAAAACTAACTTGTGCATTAATGGGTAAAGTGCTAAGAAGAATGCCGAATTGGAAGGGTTCAGGACCAGATTTAGTTCAAGGGTATTGGTTAAAAAAAATTTAGCAGCTTACACGGGAGACTGAGGGAAGATCTTCAGGATTGCCTGAACAGAGGAGTTGTGCCTAACTGGAAGACTACAGGGAGAACAGTACTCCTTATGAAAGACAAAAGCACTGATGTGAAAGTTGTTAACAGGAATGCTATAAGAAACCAATTATGAGCACCTTGACAACCAGAATTTACTTCGAGAGGAATAGGAAAATAGCAGAAAGACTGCGAGAGGAACGCATGATCTATTATACATAGAAAAAGCAGTCCTAAGACAAGTGAAATCTTGAAAGAAAAAAATTTCACAACAGCATGGATAGATCGCAAGAAAGCCTATGACATGATTCCACACTTATCTATAAGTTAAGGTTTGAGAATATTCAGTATTGCAGACAACACAAGAAAGTTAATTAGCTATAACATGAAGAAATGGGAAGTAGATCTCTACTCAGGTGATAGAACTTTAGGGAAAGCTAATACCAAGAGAGGAATTTTCTAGAAAGAGTTGTTATCCCTTTAATATTTGTGTTGTGTTTAATTAGTTTAGTATAATGAAAGGCAAAGAAAGGGTATCAGTTTACAGATAGTAAAGTACAAATTGACCATTTGTTCTACATGGATGATCTAAAGCTCTTTAGCATGAATAAAATGAGATGGATTCCTTAATACAAACTGTAAGACTCAGGCATGGAATTTGGCATAGATAAGTGAGCATTATTAATCATAAATATGGAGCAGGTAGTCAGCAGTGAAGGCATCCAATTACCAGATGGCTAGACATTAAATTCACTGAAAGAAGGGAAATGTTATAAGTATCTAGGAGTATTATAATCTGACAGATTTAGGAGTACATCTGAAGGGTGAGGAGGCTAATTAAGTCAAAGCTAAATGGCCCGAATCTAATAAAGGTTGTAAATACTCCTAGAGAAGGAGTAAAAAGACTATATTTACCTAGAAAGGAAGGTGGAAAAGGATGAATATCAGTAGAAGATTGCGTAGAGTTAGCTCGAGCAGATATAGTTTCCTATGTAGGTAATAGTGAGGAAATTTTATTAAAAGTGGCTTGAGTAACAGTGGGGGAAGCCAAAAAGCTGAATGTGGTTAAAAAGCGGATAAAAGAAGAGAGAATATCGGACTGGCAAGGGAAAGCTTTGCATCATAGATTTCCAACGACAGCAACAGAAAACAGTAATAGTAAGACACGGTTGGAGTTGCAGAAAGGAAGGCTGAAAAGGGAGGCAGAACGTTTATTAGTAGTAGCTCAAGATCAATCTTTGGGGACTAATTAGATAAAACTCATCATAGACCAAAGTCAGATAGATTCCCAATGTAGGTTAAGTAAAACAAAGAAGGAAAGTATTAGGAAGTGTTATTCATGTAGTTAGTGAATGTAGTATGTTGGAACAGAAAGAATAAATGAAAAGACATGACATCCTAAGGAGAATAGTCTACTGAGGGTTATGTAGCTAGGATTTAACCATACTGATAAGTGGTATGAACATGAACCTAGTAAAGTGCTAGAAAATAAGAAATATAAGATGTTATGGGATTTTAACATTGAGACTGGCAGAGTAATAAGAGCTATAAGGTCTGATATAGTATTAGTAGAAAAAGAAAAGAGAAAGTGCCAGGTAATTGACATTACATCAAAACACCAAAATCATCAAAACTATTTCTTTGGTTCTTTCCACCTTTCGTAAAACTTTGTAGGAGGCAAAACTCCTATCTTTGTCTACCTTCTTCTTAATGTTGTACTTCAAGTAGTTGATAGGAGCTTAGTCAAAGAGAAAAATAATTAAACTCAAATAGCTGTATCGCATATTATTTCTCTGATCGTGAGTCACAACAGGCTGTGAGTGTAGGTATCGAGGCTCAATGTTTCCAGACCACCGGCACTCGTGATCTGTTCATCGCATACTACTGGAAAACTAGAAATATCTGCATAGAGTCGGGTTGTACGCTATCGTTTAGGTCAGTCAAATACTCAGTTGTAGATTTGTTTCCGCGCAGTGTTTCTTCTATGTTGACCTATCGTGCTTCAATGCACACGGTCTAGTTTGACATGTATTTCCTGTCAGAGATATACGCAAGCTCCGTTCTTGCTTCCCGTACATCATTTGTTACGCATCTTCTACGAGCTCCTCCTCTTCGATTCTCTATAGTCTCCCTTTGTTATTTTCTGTTTTGCGAGATTTCCCTACCTGTTGTTCATGGATCCTTTCAGTTCTTATTTAACTAGCTCGCTAATTCCTGCCTATCTGAAAGCGGAATACTTACTCTAAGCTTATCTCCAGACAGCTGCTCTAATCTAACAATCATTGCAAAACTTGTCACATGTGAGATGTCACATACCTTTCGTGTCAGATACTCCCACTCAATGCCAGAATGCATTCCAACCATCAACAAATACTAACAAACAAAACAGGCAACTATAGAAATCTGGCCGCGCAAATCTTGGTGGGGCGTAAATCGTCGAGTTCACTTTTGTTTCCTTTCAAGACCATCGATTTACCATCTGAAAATAGGAAGACCGCACTTGTACTTATATCCCTGACTTTACGAAATAGCGCGCGTGTTTGAGTATGGTAGCTATCACGGTGAGCAACCTGGTCTCTCTGATAGTTATCACAGCCAAACGTAATGTACATTTGTCCCACCTATCCTCAGTACGGCCACTTTAGGAAGAGGAAATGAAATCTTCATATCCAGAATTTTTAATGTTTCACATTATGTAGCATTTGATTTTTCTGTGAGCAGTTCACTTCAAGTGTGATTCTCATCAGAAGTTTTTATTTTACGTTTTAAATAGTTAAGACATCATAGGTTTCACCTGTGGTTAAAGTTTTCTCTTTGAATGTACCAAAGTTTACCAAATCTTCGACCTCTATTCGAAGAACTATGTAGGTAAACAGTTTATTGATGTTTCTATGTTCCTGTTTATATGTTGTGGCGGAGATGATTGTCTTTTTGCTCTTGATTCTGCTTTGGTGTCGCTGTTGTTGATTTTTCTCTGGTTGATACAGTGACTCTTGTTGATTTTATTGTGGTTGTTGTTCTGAGTCAGGTCTCTTGATTCTTTATTCGGACCTCTCCTCTTTTCAAATATCTCCTCTTTTCAAATATCTGCCGTTTCTTCATTTTGGGGTCTACTTCGTAACTTACACGTTCGAAGGTTCAGAAAGTGCAGAGGCTATGTTCGAATTTTCATATTCTAAGGTTAGATTTGCTTATTCTGTTTTTGGTCTGATGGAGAATTCTTTCTCTAAGTATGTGAGCAAATTGTTGTTGTTTGTGCTGTTATCGTTACTGATCTTGTTGTCGCAATCGGTGTGTTGGTGGGAGTTGTAGAGAGAAAAAATCTACTTTCATTTTTCTCTTCCATGGACCATGTTTTCCCACATATTTAGCACTTTGGAAGACTGACCCAGGATGCAACTTAGTTCCTCATATGCAACCAACATCTGTAACTCCGAACGAATTTCCGATTTATTCTTTTGAAGGACAAACCTCGGCCATTTCAACACTTCATTTTCTTCTCTCTAGTCTGGTCCCCTTTAATTGCATTTGGTGACTCGGATTTTGTTCATCCCTGATCCTAAGTACTAGTGGAATTATTATAAAATGTTGTGAGGAAAAAATTTTAGTGGCAAGTGTTCTGGGATAGTTTTCTCTGTTGCAGGTAACACAATCACCCTATATTGCTTCCATCTCATTAGGTAGGGTGAGTGTGCACTAAATATTCAGCAAGTAGTTTACTCTTTATGCTACGTGTGTATATTGTAGCGTTTGCTCTTACCCATTCTTTTCTCGGGTGCTAATTAGTACTTTGGGTGAGGTTTAATAAACTCTGAGCTTGTTATGTCACATTTGTACTTTTTAATCGATCTTTCCTTATTGTTGATTGATTGCGTTTTATTTGGTTAGAGAACCAAACGATATTTTGTTACTGTTTTCGTTCAGTTGTTGTTGCTGTTGTACCGTCGTCGCTGCTGCTGCTGCTGCTGCTGATGATGATGATTACTTTTGTTTTCTATCTCCATTGTATGTGGTGATATCGTCAAAGCAACTGCGCTGATTCTTTTGGTTGTTATGGCAGCAGAGACGCCGGCAGTTTTAGTTCTGACGTTCTCCTGTACGCTCTGCATTACCCATTTCTCTTTCTTTTGCTTCTTTCTTACCAGTCCTCTTCTCTCTTTCTTTCTTTCTTTCTTTCTTTCTTTCTTTCTTTCTTTCTTTCTTTCTTTCTATATATCTACCTATCTCTCTTTCTCTCTTAGGAGACTAACTTTGAGATAATGCCCCGACCCAAGACAACGGATATTTACTTCAGAAACATTCGCATAGAAATAAAGGGAGTTTAGCATATCTACACAAATTTTGAGAATACAAAACAGAAACTCACATTTGGGAAAAATATTAAAAAATGGCAAAATTTTGTCAAAGCCTAAGGCAAATAAATATAAATCCTTCAAGACTTCAAGGTAGGCAGTGAATTTTTTTTTCTTTTTACGTTTTGTTTGCACCAGAGCGAGGGATGAAGGTGACAATTAAAAATAAATCGTAAATTGTGGAGTTTTACATTGACAATCAAATTAAGGAAAGCTGAAATATAAGTGTATATGCTATAGAAATTAATGAAGGATGATGAAAATGATGCAGTGATATTCCGGTGATACAAGAATATTTCCATCTATGGTCAACAGAAGAACCGCGCAGAAACATGATCATCAAGTAACCAGTACAACTGTTATACTCTGACATGCAGTTGTCTCGTCCACTCTTGTCTCACCCAACTTTCATCAAGTTCATATGAGATCAGAAATTCTTTGTACGTCCTCTCATTTTTGCAATTGAAAATTGAAAGAGTTGATGACAGCTCGACCTAAAAGGAAAGTGTCTGTTCTTCCTCATAGCTTTCCCGTACATCAAACAACCTCTTTCATTAAAAGTCACTTGACAGAGGGAAATTGTCTTCACTGTCTGACGAGCTAATCATTACGATAGATTCGACTGATTTCTGGGTCCATCCCACATGTTTGATATAAGTCTATCAGTCAGCCATGTCAGGAATCTTACCAAGTGCCTGCAGAGCAGTTTTGACGTTCTGCGCACACCTCGGATAACTTGTCTGACGTTGTATGCATGTCTGCAGAATTTATCTCCAGCCAGCTGCACCCTTCGGTCATTCTGCCATGTTAGATGCAATCCTTTATAGTCCTCAAGCCAAAATTCCTACGGAACACACTAATTAATTTTGAATGACGCCGGGAGCTACCCTGAAAATGTCGACAAGTTTCCCCAACGCCGTTCCTCTATAGAGTCCTAGAGTGAATCCAGACAATACCATTACTCAACTAGTAGAGAATGGGGAAAAATTAACAACGTTGTTCATGTAAATCCCGGTCATTGTTTGATCTAGGATTTCAGTTCTGTCAAGCAGTCATCTTGCGGATAAATATGCCATACGAACGGAGACCACACAGGCTCATTGCTTAGGTATCACAGCAGATGGTACAGCCAATATAGTGTTTCCGTACCAGGGCCAGCAGTGTAGCTCATCAAATAGAAGGCTCTGGTAAAAGATAGACAGCCTTTTGAGACAGGAACTCTTATTTTTGACGAGAACTCGAAAATTTGAAGTCTGATCAGACGGCAACTGTGCAAGGTGAGACAACAAAGCCCTTATTCCATAACATACTGGTTATGAATAATAACATCTTATCACAAGAGAAAAGGGGGCATCAAAATTCAATTGGTGTATCGGGAAATTAATGAAACAGCAAAAAGAAACAAAATATAGTCAAGATATGGATCGGTTATCGAAGAACTTTTGGCAGCATGGATAGTGGAGACATTACTGGTAAATAAAATAGTATTGATTTTATTAGAATGTATCGAACAAACTATATTGAAATGAAAAGTAAGGCAAAGAGAACGTCATAAAAATATCTCTAAACTCATGGGAAGTAAAATTCATCAAACAAACCCCTTGTCCTCATTCTTCTTTTCATTAACTTTATTCCATTTTCTGAATGAAGCTACTAATATTTTACTTGCTACGAATAGTTTACGAACGATATCGTATACATGGAAGATTTAGATCAAATAACCGACTGAAAAACCGACTAAATCATACATTAATCAAGCTGAGAACATCATACAAGGTTCAACAAATTACCTAAATCTACAATATGAATTTAATAAATCTGAAAAGTTAGAATTTAGATGTTAAAAATCAAAGCATTAGAAATACAATGGGTCAAATTAGATGAAACTGATATATTACAACAAACAAAAGAATTAGAATAATGCGAAAACTGATACACAACGAAGAGAATGAAAATGCAATTCTTCCAGTTATAAACTACATCTTAAAAATAATAACCCTGAATTTCAACAATATCAGTTCATAGATTTTTATTTCCAAAGTGAATGCATTCGAGAAAGCATTATTCATTCCAGTCAAATGAATATAAGGTCATTAAAATTATTCCAGGAAATTCCAAATAATGATATAAAGATTCATGTGGTTAGACTTAAATTGATACCCTACGTGTTCGGTGTTTATACATATACATACATACGTGTGCGCGCACACACAATTACACACATATGCGCCTATACTCTCATGTGTGCATATATATGTGTGTATGTAAATATATATATATATATATATATATATATATATATATATATATATATACACGTTTCCTACGGCTAAACAGCAGTAACAAATTAACAACAGGTTGGAAATTATCAAACAATGTATTATTAGAGCTACATCTGGATGCGTGTAAGTTCATTTCTGGTAACATACTCATGTGTGTTGTTGTTGGCACTCCGTCGCTTACGACGTCGAGGGTTCCAGTTGATCCGATCAACGGAACAGCCTGCTCGTGAAATTAACGTGCAAGTGGCTGAGCACTCCACAGACACGTGTACCCCTAATGCAGCTCTCGGGGATATTCAGCGTGACACAGTATGACAAGGCTGACCTCTTGAATGACAGGCACAACAGAAACAGGAAGTAAGAGAAAGTTGTGGTGGAAGAGTATAGCAGGGTTCGCCACCATACCCTGCCGGAGCCTCGTGGAGCTTTAGGTATTTTCGCTCAATAAACACTCACAACGCCCGGTCTAGGAATCGAAACCGCGATCCTATGACCGCGAGTCCGCTGCCCTAACCATTGGGCCATTGCGCCTCCACGCTCATGTATAATATTTAAAAAAACTACACGTATAATACATAACTTAGAAGCAGCGCTGCGGATATGCCAACACACACGAGGTTGAGACATAGCCGCCCTCACGCACTTCTCATGAGGAATTGCGGAAGGTGCTTCGTGAGACCACTGCAGAGATGCTATCAATTCCTATCGATATCTGAAGAAGGAAATTTTATATTCCGAAATATTATATCATATCAGTCTATGACTAATCAAATTATAATAGTTATTATAGTCCACTCTGCATTGTTGTGCCATTCAAGATATGTTATATTCACAAACAATACACAATGCTTCAAGCGAACTACAATATTCTCCTACACACACACACACACACACACACACACACACACACACACACACACACACACATACACACACACACACACACACACACACACACACACACACACACACACATATATATATATATATATATATGTATATGCGAGTAAAAATAAATACAAAAAAGGGGGGGTTGTATGATTGTGTATAGAGGAATATATTATTTTGTTTAAAAGAGTTCCAACACTGTCTGTTTTTTATGTTTTATTTATATTCCTGCAAAACCAATGTGGGATATAGAATATGGAATATACAATATATAATATAATATACAATATATAATATAAAATAAAAATGGATGGTACTATGAAATAAAGTATTGAATGTCTTATTGAATATATGGAATATGTCTTATTGAATAGATGAAATATTGAGTGTTCAATATAAAGGATTAAATATATAAATATTTTAAGGCAAATATTTTCTATACCTTGTGGTATTTCATATTTTCTATACTTTGTAGTATTTCATCATGGCCGGTATGACAGACTTTAACAGACTGTAATAGGCTGGCTGGTTTTCTGTCTTTTATACCAATTCCTTTCGACAGCAGCAGTAGGTGTTTGGCTATTTTTAGAATTGATGTCAAATCTATTTTTAGAAATGATGATATTTGAGAGATTTTTTGTGTTTTAGTTATAGGGATAAGATTTTTAAACCCCAAGTAAGATAAATTTAATCATTGTTTGTTAAGAGTGGGTTTGAATTTCTTAATAAAGTCCTTTTCTTTGCATTTTCTTTCAATTTCATTCCGGTTGTAAAGTTTATGGAATGGAAATATAATAAAAGTTTGATGACCACATGTTGCCAGATGGTTACTCAGTGGTATTTGGCGGACTTCTGGGTTTTTAATCTGTTGTCGATGTACCCATGAGCGTTCCGATAGTGCATTACCTGTCTGGCCAACGTACAGTTCTTCACAATTGGGGCATTTGATGCAGTAGATTAGATTTCTACTTTTGCAGTTCATGTTCGCATTGGTGAATATTTTCCCTGTTTTTGTGTTCATATATGGGCCGGTATGGATTGATCGGCATGTACTGCATCGGCTATCATTGCATTTGGATACAGTGAATGTTTGATTTTTGTTGCTGAGGTCAAACCTTGCCTTTGTTAATAGTTTTTTCAAGTTTTTAGGTTGTCTCTTACTGAGAGTTATATTTTGATCTGTAATGATATTTCTCAATTCCTTACTTTGTGCAAGGATCGGTAAGTTCGCTTTGGCGATATTAAAGATGTTCTGGTGGCATGGCTTTGATTGCATATCTACTCTCCACTGAATGGCATAGTTGTTGTCATAGACCCGAGTGGCCTATCTACGAAAACTTGACAAAACCATCTTATTTCACGGCCGAAACATTTTCATCTTTTCCGTCTGTTACCTCGCTAATAGAGCATGTCGTATAAAAAGCTGTTACAACGATGAATTTTTACACCGGTCTCAATCATATCTTTGGTCTGCGTGCATCATCTGCTTTGGGGTTCGACATTTTCAACACATAAGTTGCGATCGAGAAAGCAAAGAACTTCTACAACTAAGATTAGTTGATTGATATCTCGCCTATTTCAGATCATGATTCTCAAAGTTTCAAAAGCTGCAAATTAGTTCATTCGTTTTACATCTGGTACGTTTGAAACTACACTCCCAAGAAACACAAGTACTGTAACATGATTTACTTTAGATCATCTGGTGTGTTCATTTTTTGATAGGCATCAGGATCTTACACATTGCACCATTTGTTTCTTGCTTCATTTCTTCTACAATTCTTTTATCTCTTTTGTAGGTATTTTCAGTTTCTCAGTTGGACATAGTGCTGTGTAGTCAGCGTATCTAATATCTATGGACGGGGTGTCTGAGAGTGCAAAATGTTCAATGCATATTCAATAAGATAACAAACTACTTTATTTCATACACATGCGCAGTTTAAACCGATCTGTCTGTGGACCATTGATGACCATGATACAGGCACAGTACGCACAGTATGGTAGTATAGCAATAATCATTGTGTCTACAACTATCACTGTCAACTTTCAGGAGCTTGTTGATCATATCGAAAGTCGTTTTAAAGCCATTAAAGCTGAAGAGCAAGGGCTTTTGGTGTTCCGCAAAGGGGATTATGCAGAAAACTCTTTACGGTATTGATAAAGGAAAATTCGCTCTATATTGGTGTTACCAGCAAATAGGTTCAGTCTTTTCGTACTTTTTTCCATACTATATTGAATATTAAGTGTCACCTTTTTACCATGAGTTCTTCTCTTAGTGTTAGTATTTCAGCACTGTTGACATTTATAATTGCAAGAGTACTATAGCGGTTATTAGTACAGGTTGAACCTCGCTAATCCGGCAAGCTTAGGATCGGAAAGACGCTGGAGTGAATGATTTTCCGAATGAGAGTAAAAATGGCAAAATAATGCATATTCTTTACTGAATATTAATTGAAAATTATTTACTTTTTAACTTTAATGTATTTTCCACCAACTTGCATATATCTGTGTTTCTTTATTCAAAATTAATTATTGCAAGAGATCTGTGTGGAACGGAAGTTGAACTTGAGTGTAATGATTTTATATCATTATATCATTTTATACAAATCAAGGTAATACAGCTCGCAAATAGTTTCACCGCATCATCCAATCTGTATAAAATATTATCTAATATTCCGATAAATTGGATACGTCCGGGAGTTTCTGTTACCATCATGCTGCAGTATTGGTTTATGTAAAAAATTTTGAATGTACAGGGCCTGTTGAACTCCTGTGGTATTGCACTGAACAACGCTAGCAGTTTATACATCACGTTCTGTGATGGTGTTAATAAGCTTAGATAAATCGGATTGAGTACACTTACAACTAAAAACATTCCAGCTACGACTATCCCGTCTTTTATTAAATTTTCCCATTCATTATCTCATGTGTCCTTCGTCTTTTAAGTGGGTAGGTTATGATTTGAGGGACATTTGGTTGTTTCATAGCAGTTAGGAAATTCCACTGACGATAGATTTACACGTTCTAAGCATCCGCGAAAAACGCAGTTTTTTACATCTACTTTCATGCAGGATATTTCATTCCTATGGAAAATACACAGTATTTTTCAGTACTAACTACTTCTCAGTATGAAGATGATACACCATCATGACCTTAGACCAGTGACTTAAACCACTAAAAGTAAAATAAAAGAACATCTTCAGTACACTTCTTTCCATTCAAATGAGTTAAAGAATGAATTAATGAAAGTAACTGATATCAGAGAGAATTTACTCTAAGCATTCGAATAAATAAATGATTCGCTACTTGACAAATCAAAACTGCTAGATGTTTACAACTTATATCCAGTCTCTTATAATACAAGAACATAAATTGCGATTCATTTACAATTCGATATTCTAACTCTAATACATGAAAATCTACATATTTATAGGAATGCATAAATTGATGAATCGAAATTTTGATTAACATTCAATCCGATTTTGTAACAATTCTCAGAAAATATTTTCATACAATTTCCGGATGCTTTTTAGCAGCAAATTTCAATTTCCTTTGAGATTTCTTATTATTTTCACAACTATTTGCAAGAATATTTTGATTTAGTTTACAAAAAAAAAATAATAATCTATACTCCGTCTACACGTTATTTGAAACTATATTTCAGTATCTGAATCAATTTATGCAACCATTATATCAATGAGAAATTTCCCATCTATTCCTTTCCTATTTGTAATCTTAAATTCATAAAACCAAAAAAAAAAAAAGGAAAGCGTCAAATAAATCAGTTGTGCAGTAATACATCGGAATAGTTGCAATACAAGAAAACTAGAATATATCAATAGAATATATTGTTACAAGTAACCAATTTTTCATTTTTAGGGTGAGTAATTCATATACGTTACACGTTCACACTTACCCAAGAGAAATATAATCTTTTGTGTAATAAAATGGATGCTGTGTAATCCCCCCGCAGAGAGCTTAATTCTGCAGCAATTGCTATACGGAAGAACTTTAATAACAATGTTTTACTGAAGATACAAAATAACAAATATGAGCGCATGTATGTTTCTAGGAATTGTTAAAACAATATTTTAAAAACCGATAATAGAAATTAACTGAATTCTAAAGGAAACACTTTGGTGGTGAAAGAATTTCAAAAGATACAGTACTAGGCAAAGTGAAAAACAAAAGAAGCAACGAAGTGACAGATTGGATTTGATCAAGAAAGTGTGTAGACATTGAACTTAAAGTGACATGTTCATTACTTTTACAGTCTAGGTTGTACAGAGAAAAAGTGATAGCCTGTCGGCGAGTGGGTTTTTGCTGACAGTCGAATAATCTTCCTTTCAATATGGTCAAGATAATAACAAGTATAGCAATAATATTGTCCGATACCTATATATGAGCAGGACATGAATATGGAGTCTATATAGAATCAATACTTGATTAGGACTGGGCAAATTTCTGGCGTTGAAGAGGAAGTATGTAGCAGGACCTGATTTTACCTAACCTCACATGTGATTAAGGACGGATCATTGTAAACTTTAAAATTTGTAACGAGTTTGAATTTTAGTTGTGTTGTCCAAAATTGTGTAAAAACAGTTTTTTTGAATATTCGTGTTACGGTTTATTTGGTGTTGTTCATACACATACAGCCTGTAGCGTCTATCTCACGCGTGGTGTGATACATGTTCTGAGAAGGTTAAGTAGGATTGAAATGTGGCATTATCAATACAGTTGAGATGCTGGCATTAAAAAAAACAAGGTTGGCATAAATAGCCATAAAATGGTGTACGGGAACCCATTCAAAGCTTGATGACCATCCAGTTTATTAGTAAGCATTATAACTAAAATGGGATAGTATTGCAAGATACTTCCGGTCCAGGTGATGTGAAGAAGATGGAACGCGTAATCGGACAAGTAAGATAGTATATTCTCATGTCTCACCACACTGTAACGAATAACTTATCAACGCAAAGGACAAAAACCTTCCTTTTACTAAGATCGTAGTCATTGAACCTTGTATCAACCACATTTGGGGTGTGGCTTGTAAAGGAAAATGGATCCGTAGTTGGTAGCATAAGGTTCTGAGATAAATTCCAACAGATAAAAAATATACTGAAAATTATTGGTTCATATATATAAAAAAAAAGAGTAATGGAAGAGAGTCAGGGCAGATTAAGCTGTTAAAATGTTGTAAACGGAGACGGCAAACGAGATTGAAAATATGGTTGCTTTATCTACACTATTAGTACAGAGACATTTACAGATGGAGAGTGGCGTATAGGAAGATGCTACCAAGTTCTTGAAGATCTGTGATTCATCTGCACTTTGGTGAGTGAGATTACATCTGTTCGATGTACGAAAGCATTCTTTCATTTCATGATTATTTTCGTGAAAATGATTCGTTTGAGGATACATTTTTGATAGCTCATGTATGACTTTCTTGAAGTTTGGTAGACCATATTCTTTATCTCTATTGCTACAACTAAGCTTAGAATGCATCTCTTCCAAGTCATGACTTCCGTTTGTGCGAAATACGTGGAAAAACCTGCTTACAACTGTAGTGTAGTCTTCGGTGAACAAATGCAACTCACAAATCAAATAATAGGTATCTTTTAATGACATTCAAGGAGGCGAATGATATCCACTTTAGTTCTTGAAAGTCAATTTGTTTCTTTGAAAAGAAACACTAAACTGACTTTCATGCAAACAAATAATCAATTGAAGTGTAATGATGTTAATTAAATATGACAGAATAATGAGCTGTTAAACAGAAGTTACAACTTCAAATACAGCAAGTGTTTAACTCACACATGTAGATATATTAAATTGAAGAAGTAATTCGGCAAAAATTATTACCGAAGATACAATTTATGTGATGTAATGATAGTTAGTAAACAGCTTCGAGCACTATCATAGTTCTTTAATTAATCTAGTACTTCTATTCGATAGTGAATATGATACCGGATGCTTATCACAATGAGTCATTTATGCTAAATGATGAAAGAAATATCTTACAAATTTCTTACATGCAGTGGTGTGTGTTTACATGTAACAAGTCTGTGAACATATTTTCTCGTGTATCTTTAGAATGTAAGGTACCAAGTATCTAGGGTGTCTTTACGAGCATTTAGATTTCGCAACTCGGTCAATTGTGATATTCAATTAGTCTAAAAATGATTAATATTGTTTTCTTTTATCATCTATGATAGCTTGAAAATCTATTGTTTCACTATGGAATTTGGCTGCCCTAAATGTGTAGCTTAGATGAGAAATTACTAAATGAATAAAGAATCTAATGACTCGAATATTATAAGTTCACATTCACTGAAGTTGTCGTTACAGTGTGTTTATGGATAATCGTTTAATTCATCAGCTTAAAGTTTCCCAACGTCTGTCAAATTACAAAAGAGGGTAAAATGGGTCTCCAAAGTCTAACTGGATAATGATACACTTACACTAAACCAGTAACGATACTACTACTACTACTACTACTTCTATTGTAAATGTTGCAGCTACTGATACTGCTACTGCTGCTGCTGCACTGCTATTACAGCATCTGCTGCTGCTGTAGTGCTGCTGCTGCTACTACTACTACTACTACTACTACTACTACACGTACTGCTAGAAAAGCAATAATTATCATGTTGAAAAAGCTACATATTTTTAAGTAAATCGACGTCATATCTTATTTTGTACCCTGACTCAAGAAGGCTGTGCTATTTAATCGAAAATGGAGATTATGGTCGGAATAATTTTTTTTATACTCCATAAACACCTCTAAAGCATTAGAAAATTTGGTCTCAAGTTTAAAAAACCAGCTTGATTATGTATTTTATGATTTATTGAGTAACTTCATGTTAGCAAACTTAAACATATATGATATTAGTTTAGCTATATTAACAAAAGCATCAAATTAGTACACAATTAGTTCATTATTCCTTTTTAATAGGAAATCATAATTTTGATATTGTAATATAAGAAAGGAAAACGTCTACAACTGAAATAGATTATATTCATAGTATTAATTGTCCTCAACAAAAATATTGATATGGTTTAATATTTGAGAAATCTCAGAAAATTTTATACAACAATAATTAGTTTTGCTATTTTTATTCTCTGAATCAATCTCGATATTGTTGATATTTTCATTAAACACTTCATGTAATGAATATAAATGCTAATCAGTTTTCTATGAATAAAAAGATCATTGCAGGCGCAGGCGTGGCTGTGTGTTTAAGAAGTTCGGTTTGCTACCGAGTAGTGTCGGGTTCAGTACCACTATACGGCAGCTAGGGTAAGTATCTACTACTCTCTCCCCAAGGCTGACTTACGTCTTGTGAATGAATTGGTAGACGGAAAATGGGTGGAGACCCTTCATGTAAACGTAAGTGTGTGTGTGCGTGTGTACGTGCTTGTGTGTATTTGTGTTTGTCACGCTTCCTACCACTTTACTATAGCTGCTGTTTTGTGAATGTCCCCAACAACAAAGCCAATAGAATAGCTACCAGAATTTTAAAAAGAGAAATTAAGTACTTGGGCGATTTGTTTAACTGCACCATTCGAGACAGTACCCCAGCATGGCCGCAGTCGAATGAGTGAAACAAGAAAAAGATAAAAAATATATACTTATTATTATTCTTACGCTAGTGCATGCTAATTTAGTTTGCAGGTATTTTATCTTGAGGTTTGATGAATCATTCTTAGGAATCATGCAGGATATAGAATGGTGCTTTTCTTCATATCGACAATGCGAGTTTCAATTCCAATTACTTTGGAGTGTTGTGGGCCAGTTATTGCAGGAATAACTGCTTTGGTCTTCCATGGTCTCATAAGCTCTCTGACTAGGTACTGATATTTCTCATTTTTACCATTTCTTTGGTGTCGACTGCGCTATCATAGCGATTTGCAAAAGCTATGGTCTTGCAGTTTGTTTACTTCGTCTTCTACTTTGTCCATGTCTAGTTTTCTTGCCTCAGTAGTACGGTCAGTCTTTATGACGAAGTCCCACACGATCTTGTAATTCTCATTTTCTTATCAAAGTTTCTGGTTCATGTTCATACCAGTTTTCTATTGTTTTGAAGCCACACCCACAGCTAAAATCTCAATGCTTTTCTTACCTACACAGCCATATCTGCGCTTAAACTCCTTTTGTGCTAGTGTACTGGGCGCACTCAAAATGTGATTGGTACTCTCGTCTCCTTTCCTGCAGATTCTGCGTTTACTGTGAGTTTTGTCGATCTTTGTTTTTATCAGATAAGTTCTAAAGTCTTGCTTCTGAGCTGATATAATTAATGTTTCAAGTTCCTGTCCGTCAATCAAAGCCATAAACTACGTTGGGAATCTAACAGCCGAACTTGAATAGAATAGCCAGGAAGCTGCCCACAATGCACAACGCACTCCACCCTCACAATACTTAATACCGACCGACTTTATCTGACAAGGGAAGGTGGTAGAGGATTACTAAATGAAGAAGACACTGCTCGTACTGCGATACTGGATCTGAAAATTATGTTGTACAAAGTAAGGAAAGAATATTTTCAGCAGCCACAGATAGCCGAAAAGTGAGTAAAACAGTAGAAAATTCAAAAAGAAAAAGTAGAACAACTGAATGAACAAATGGGATAAATGGAACTGCATGGCTAATTCATGCAACAAACCGAGAATATTATCATTAGTATTTTTTCCATTTCACTTCTTTGATTTCACTTGCTCCGGCTAATTGTATGTAAGGTCCTTGACAACCTATTGTCAAGGATCCCGGAGTCTCGCAATACTTAACATCGAAGTACCAATCTCAAAATCCTCACTGTCCCCAATAAAGTTGTTTTCTGAGCATGTTCTATCCCGGTGATAATCCCAATTTCTTCAATAAATTTGTCAAATCTTGTTAACTCTCTCACTGCCCCAACAACTACTGGGATGATAGTTACTTTCTTCGTTGCCCACATTCGTGCAATCTCATCTTTTAGTGGCTGGTGCTTTTGAATCTTATTTAGTTCTTTTTCATCCACTCGTACATCGCCAGGTTTTCTTCATCATTTTGTCAGCTACAACAATGTCTTGTTTCCGATTTAATCACTGGATCACACTGGATTGTAAAACCTTACAAGTTCTTATACTTATTATCCTTGCTGACGCCATCTGGTTTATGCTCATACCATTTTAATGTTCATTCAAGACTTATTTCTTACGTAGTCTCCAATGTACACACCAGGCTACGTTATCATGCCTCCTTTTCTATTCTTTATGAGCCAATTTGCTACACTCACAAAATGTGAAACTGTTTCATCTTTGCTGCCACACAAACTACAAAGGAGCGATTCACTACTCTCTCTGGGACTTGGTGTAATTAGTTCTCAGAGCTAATTTCTGAACGTTTCATATCAATATCCAGATACTTATAACCATCCATCTCAACATTCTCAATTCTCTAACCGTCGGTAGTTCTACACCATCAGATGATACTACTTTGCCTCTTTTTTATGATAGGCATACCGCACTTTTTATCCCAAATCCCATTGTTGAAATCAGACCACTTATTTCACTTTCACACTTACCGAAGATCTTTTAGTCATCTATATATAACAGTTGATCTAAATTTTCCACATTTTTTCAAGGTGTACCCCGATGTCATTTTCCGTAATATCTGCGTGCGGAGGATAATACAAACCACAAACAGCAATGGCGACAGACTATATCCCAGAAATACGCTTCTCCTGATGTTAACCTTCACCCAAAAAATTCCACATGATGTTAACTCTATCGATCGCCTAACAAATTATTACTCTTATTGTTGTTGTTGTTGTTATTATTATTATTATTATTTTTATTATTATTATTATTATTAACGAGCTGGCGGAATCGTTAGCACGCCGGACTAAATGCATAGCGGCATCACGTCCATCTTTATGTTCTGAGTTCACAAGCCACCGAGATCGACTTTGGCTATCATTCTTCGAGGTCGATAAAATAAGTACTTGTTGAACAGCAGCCAACTTAACCCCTCATCCGAAATTGCTGGCCTTGAGTCAAAATTTGAAATCATTATTATTATTAGTTTGTTCGTCTATCAACACGTATTGTACATGACTGACGTAAGTTTGTTATTACACAAGGTTATATTTTGGACATTTATTGTCCTTTTATAGGTAAACTAACCAGGACCTTAGGGAGCTGGATTGAGTTCTCCATCTGTAGCCCTTAGGAGCTAAATTGGTGTTTGTTTAGTAAACACGCCCCTCAATTTTCTGTTTGAAAATGAAAGATGTCGGAAAAGAACAGTAATCTATCAGCAGTAGTAGTAGCAAAAGCAACACTAGCATCAGTAGCGACAATAACAACAATAGCAATAGCAACAACAACAACAGCAATAGTTGTTTCCAGAAGACGTCACAACCTTAAGTGCCACTGGGTTACTGGAAAGCCGTCTTGGACACACGTTTAGACACGTGTAGGACTTGTTGTTAGAAGGGTGGTTTGCAAAAGTTTCGCAAACTGGCTCAAACGTTTCCAGCTGAAAATTAGGTACTAATTGGATCTACCGAATGTGTCAGTGTAGACTTGCATCAGGTTATCTAAGTCGTGTCTAAATAGAGTAGTATGTAAGCCAGTAGATAAGGATAGCATAAGATGTACGCTTTCTTTTTTTAATTATCGGCTACACAGACCACAAGTTTGTGATCTGCATGATCGACCTAAATAGGCTTTTTAGGCAGGAACCCGTCTACTAGAACAGATTAACGAAATAGTTAAGCAGGCGTTGACGTGGTCAGTTGTCAAAAACATATGGTGGTTTACACTGAAATCAGCAATTAGAGTAGAATCTATTAAAGTTAGTATGACATTAGCGATAACGTGAAATAGAATAGAAGGAAACTGAGAACGGGTGCTTAGGAAACACATCTCAACCTACGTGCTCGTAGCGGGACTGATCCCGGACCAATTCTTCAACGCCAAAAAAACGAAGGAACGAAAGTCGCTCGAAAAAAGCAATAAAACCGTGATTCGGTGTTTTGTAGACCAAAATGGGTGTATCGTCCTCTAGCCCAAACAGGTGTGTGCGATATCTCAGTTAGTGAAGAGGTTGTCGCTTGTTGTCGAGAGACTGACTGGTGATACGCAATCCCAAACAGATATCATACGCAAGGTAGGTAAAGAAGTTGGCATGGGTTGGGCCCTCTTCATTTTGGATCAACTAAACGACTTCGATAGAGTCAACCACAAATCATGGCTGCAGGCTTAATCCTGTTTTCCGAGGCTGGATGTCCGCAATATAGAGCAACATTTGCTCGGTAGAGCAACAAAAACTGTTCCATACGCTCTCGTTCAACGCCCGTACATTGCTGACTCGTGGGTTTACTTCGAACACCTGCTGACACGTTCAGGACAGGTCCAGATACCGGTTGAATACATTGTGAAGAGCGTCTCGTACCATCCCCAATGCTCTTTGCGAACCCTTACTAAGGAATAAAGAAAGCATTATTGTTCATTGTTCATTTTACTCGCTAGAAATAATAATAATAATAATAATAATAATAATAATAATAATAATAATAATAATAATAATAATAATAATAATAATAATAATAATAATAATAATAATAATAATAAATGCCCTGATGCAGTACCAGGCAGTGGCTCTCATGGCTTCTGATCTTAATTGATTGGAAGTGTTATCATGTACATTGTTTTGTCTTGGTATAAAAAGATGGGCTACAGCAAATATTCTGCTCAATGCCACAGATTTGCTTGTCAGTTGTTTGACCTTAACCAGTTGAGCATGTCCCTTGGTGGCTCATGATATGTGCATCTCTGATCATGAGCAGAAGTAGTGGGAGAGCATCATAGCCATGTGTTGAGAGGTAGTCTTTGGGATTTGAATAATTCACCTTTGGAAATATGGGTGTTTTGCTCAACAACTTTAAACAAACCTTATTCAGGGACCTTTTGAGCAGGATGGGCTACTCGACCTGAAGAAAATTCTAACTGGGCCCCACCTGCGAGGTCATGTGCTGTTTATCTTGATATGAGAACACCATGTCGCGTACATATGGTTGTGATGCATGTGCCTGGTGTACCCTTATCAGACGGGTAGCCATGATGGGTATAATGGGCTTCTTATATTTTACCCCAGTGTCACTTTGATGGCATGCACTGCTCTCTCACTCAATAACAATAATAATAATGATAATAATAATAATAATAATTATTATTATTATTATTATTATTATTATTATTATTATTATTATTATTATTATTATTATTATTATTATTATTATTATTTCTAGCGAGTAAAATGAACAATGAACAATAATTATTATTATTATTATTATTTTCCTCCTCCGCCTCTTCCTCCTCCTCCTCACCATCATCATCATCATCATCATCATCATCATCATCATCATCACCATCATCATCATCATCATCATTATTATTATTATTATTATCATTCTCATACACACACAACAGATTAGACTGTTGGAAAAGAAAAACTTCTAGTATCAGGCTACAACAAGTAACCTTAGATACTAAGAACCCTCCTAAGTATCCTAGCTGCCCCTAATAACATCGTTTTCTGGAGCTGTACTAAACAGGGTTTTATTCCAATTTCCTCTATCCATCTGTTCAAGTTTTTAGGAATAGTTCCCAATGCAGCTCTAGCCACTGCGGAACATTTTAGCCGCACTTTCCAGAGAATCTGTAATTCAATGGCTAGTTCCTGGTACTTTGCTATTTTTTCTATACATTTGATATTGATTCTGTCATCATTTGGGAATGTAAAGTCAATCATCTGGCATTTTCTATTCTCTTTATTTACTACTACTACTACTACTACTACTACTACTACTACTACTACTACTACTAAATCAGGCATTCTAGCTTCTTTTACTCTATCAGTTTGAATGTTAAAGTCCCTCAACAGCTTGTATTTCATACTTTCTAGTACTTTACTAGGTTCATATTCATACCATTTGCCAGTATGTTCAAATCATAGGTTTCTATTTAACTCCCAGTGGATTGCTCTCCCTAGATTATCATATATTTTCTTGTATTCTTTCTGTGCCAGTATACTACTTTTACTTACTATATGAATAACGCTTTCCTCTGTTGATTTGCATAAACTACGTTGGGAATCTACTTAGTTTTTGTCCATCTTGGCTTTTATCCACTTAATCCTTAATGTTTAATCGTGTGCAGCTACTAAAAAATTCCCTGTCTCCCTTTTCAGCTTTCCTTTCTACAATCATAACCATGTCTCACTACTATTATTTGCTGAACAATCTTTACTTGCCAGTCAGATAATTTCCGTTCTTTTCCTGGTTTTTAACTTCATTTGGATTCTTGGTTTCCCAAGATTCTACCAGCTTTTAATAAACTTTCTTCACTATTACCTACCGGTGAGTCTATATCTACTCTAGCTAACTCCACGCAGTCTTCCACAGATATTAATCATTTTCCGCCTTCCTTTCTAGGTAAATATAATCTTGCTACTCCTGCACTTCGATGAAATCCTCCATTCATATTGAATTCCTTCCTAGTTCTTCTGTCTAGCTTCCGTTTTGTTCAGTTTTTGTCCAATCTACAAAAGCTGCTGAGTATTTAAGTAACGATATTTTCCAAGTATTTATAGCCTTCACTAGATTTGAACCCTTTAGCTTTGACTTCATTAGCTTCCTTACCCTTCTGATGTACTCCTTCTCAATTTTCGGTTTCATTTCTATATTTAGTACTTTGTCAGATTCTAATACTCTTAGATACTTATAACTTTCTCCTCCTTTCATTTACTTTAATGCCTTATCATCAGGTAATTGGATGCTTTTGCTGTTGACTACTTGTCCCCTTCTCATGACTAATATTGCACATTTCCTATGTCAAATTGCATGCCTATATTTTTGCTGAAGAATCGTACACTCTGTCTCAAGGATCTATCGCTTTTTCATTCTTACTGAAAAGCTTAAGATCATTCATAAAGAGTAAATACTTATTTTTTCCCTTACTATTTCTGAACTGGTACCTTGCCTTTGCCTTCCTCAATACTAAGATGGCAGGGATCAAACAGAAGATAAATATTAAAGGGGACAACGTGTCCCCCTGGAGAATTCCTCTTTTGATATTATCATTCCCAAAGAGTGTTACCTGAGTACTTTCCATTTCTACAAGCTAAAGCTAATTCTCTTATGTTGTCTGCTATACTGGATTTACTCCAACATTCACTTATCCATGAGTGTGGGATCATGTCATAGGCTTTCTTATAAACCATTCATGCTACTGTTAGATTTTTCTTACTAGCTTTTACTTCATTTAGAACTGTTATGTATAATAGGTCATGCGTTCCTCTAGCCTTCTTCCTGCAACCTTTCTGTTCTTCTGGCAATAAATTCCGGTTGTCAAGGTGCTCGTAATTGCATTCTGAAAGCATTCCTCTTAACAGTTTCTACACTAATAGTAAACAAGTAAGTGATCTATAGTTGCTAGCTGTACTACTCTTCCTCCTATCTTTCATAATTAGTATTACCCTCCTACTAGTCATCCAATCTGGTATTATTCCTCCATTAAGGCAATCCTGAAGTTGTTCCCTCAGCCTCCCATGTAAACCACTAAATTTCTTTGGCCAGTACCCTTTCAATTCGATATGTTTCCTAACACTTTACTCATTAATGCTCTGGTTAGTCTTAGATCTGGCTGCTTCTCAGTTACTACTTCTTTCCTCCCTTTTTTTAACCATACTGTATCTTCATTATGATTGAATGGATGGATTATCCCAAATATTACTCCAAAAGATTCTTGCTTCTTCTGCATTAGTTTTCTCATCTTCAGTGCTATTTTCACTATTTATTTGGTTATGAAATCTTCTCTGGTCTGTTTCAAATAATCTATTCTTTTGATACTGATCTATTCTCTTCTGCTATTTGGAGAGCTTGCCTTCTGCTGCTATGATACCCTGTTTCAACTCTTCTATTACTGTCCCAAATACTTTCTCCTTGACTATGTATCTTTTGTCAAGTGAAGATTTGCATCATATGTTTCGTAGCTTGTTCTGTTTCCAGGCTCCTATTCTTCACTTTATTTTCCTTTCCCACATTTGCTCCTCTTTAATCTTTCCTTGTGAGATATATAATCTTCTATTGACTACTGCCTCTCCTGCATATATCAATAAGTTACTGCCTCCTATATTTTAGTATCTATCCTACCGATAACAGAATCTACTTTCCTAGTCATTTCTAGCAGCTTCCTTCTGTTGGTAACTTTTAATGCTGGCATTCTTTTTCTTACTTCTTTACCCATTACTTCCTGCAACTCATCTAAAACCTTCCGATCTGCCTCAATTAAATCACTTAAGTCGTTGGTGCCAATTGTCCCTTTCTTATTGGTAGCGCTATTGTTATGTTTTCATTTAGGTTCTTCTTTTGGTCTGAGCTGTATCTCTTACGTTGTTGTTTGTATTTCCTACAGCTAGGTCTTTTTTTCCAATTCTCTTGTGATCTCTTCTACTTCCACTTCTATCATCCACTTTCTTCTAATAACATTAGCTTGATCTACAAATCTCTGCTCAATCACTTTAAACATACCCTTCTCTACCCAAAGTGTTAACATCCGTTTTCTATAGTCCCTTCTTTTGGGTTAGTCTGCATCTTTACTAGACCGCTGCCGAGCGGGAGGCCTTCCCTTGAAGGTCCAGCTTCATTCTCTTCGGAAACTTCTTTCTCTCATAAACTAAGGTAGGGTGACGTCCATCACCATCGTCATCACCACAATTACTTTTCGACATCTGATAGCGTCAAGCAACTTTCTATAGCATAATTTGTTGCACCTTTGTGCTGGTGGGGTGGTGCGTGCTGCATTTTTGGGGTATGGGGGATATTATTTTATATCCGTATGTTTTGTTATGGGGTTTGGTTTGAGTCTTCTGTTGTATTATTTCTTGTATTGTGTATTGTTTTTTGCAGCGCAGGTTGGGTTCTTCTGTCGGGTATATGGCGTAGTGGTTAAGAGCGCGGGTTACTAACCCCAAGATTCCGAGTTCGATTCCAGGCAGTGACCTGGATAATAATAATAATAATAATAATAATAATAATAATAATAATAATAATAATAATAATAATAATAATAATAATAATAATAATAAGGTACTGAAACTTATTTGAAAATGATACCAGGCTTACCATCCCTACAGGAAGTCCAAAAAATCGTGTTAATTGGAACGATTCATGTACTGAGAAGAGCATTATCGATGTGAAAACAACATCCATTCATGAATTTATTTATTTATTTATTTTTAAATACATATTTTACCAGTGAATTTGAGTGTGTAAACTGGGAATGCATACAATGAGCTTCTCTGCCCTAGGTGTACGGAAAACACTCGGCAGAAATGGAATATAATTTGAAGAAAGAAGAAAAAAAACAACATAATAATAATAATAATGATAATAATAATAATAATAATAATAATAATAATAATAATAATAACAAGAGAAGAACTAATGTCAGCGAATGAAACACTTAAACAAAAAGTTCAAGTAAAAGCTCAGAGAATACGCAGATTTGAGAAAAGAATCGGATTCTACAGGAAAAATAAGATGTTCAAATCCAATGCCAAATCATTTTACAGGGAAATAAGGAAAGAAAAAATAACCATTGAAAATCCACCCCAAATAGAAGAAGTTGAAAACTTTTGGAAAGGGATCTGGAGTGATGAGAAACCATACAATGAAAATGCAGACTGGATCAAACGCACCCAAGATGCCTACAAAAATCTAGAACAGGTATGGGAAGACATCTCAATCGCCGATCTAAGGAGGGCACTAACGAAGGCTCATAAGTGGAAATCCCCTGGTATTGATAGAGTACCAAATTTCTGGCTCTCATCACTCTCGTCCGCACACAGAATGTTAGTAATACTATTTAATAGTATTATGAAAGACCCAGAAAAAACTCCCCATTGGTTGGCAAATGGTATTACTTACCTCCTCCCCAAAAATAACGAAACCAAAGACCCGGCCTATAACATGTTTGTCTACTACCTATAAGATTTTGACATCTATTCTAGTGGAGAAAACATATACGTTTATGGAAGAGAATAACCTCTTTCCCACTGAACAAAAAGGATGCAGACGAGGCTCATACGGATGCAAAGATTAGCTCCTAATTAATCGCATGATCCTTGAGAACTGCCATAACAAGTGCAGAAATCTCAGCTCTTCGTGGACTGATTATACAAAAGCCTTTGACAGCATACCACATTCGTGGATTCTGAAATCACTGGACATTTTCAAAATTTCTCCTGTGATTTCAGATTTTTTAAAGTATATGTCACTATGGAACACGAAGCTCCAATTATATCATTCTAATGGAGTATTGCGCTCAAACAATATTAGCATAAACTGTGGCATTTTCCAAGGTGACTCACTTTCACCACTAATTTTCTGCATAGCACTAATACCACTCTCAAGTGAACTGAATAGAACAGGGTATGGCTACAAAATTGACAACAGGAAAGTAAGCTATCTATTTTATATGGATGATTTAAAACTATATGGCAAAGATAATGAAGAGCTTCAAGGACTACTACATACTGTGAAAGGATTCAGTGATGATATCGGGATGGAGTTTGGCCTTGAAAAGTGTGCCAAAGCCACTTTTAAGAAAGGGAAACTCGTAACGTCAAGTTCAAACGAATTAGATGTCGAAACAGTAATAAAGGAACTTGAGCAGGAACAAACCTATAAATACCTAGGAATAAATGAAGGCTCTGGTATCTAGCATGCAAGCATGAAAGAGAAGGTTAGGAAGGAATGTTATAGAAGAGTTCGACCAGTTTTGAAGTCTGAATTGAATGCATATAACAAGGTGTTAGCCATAAATTCCTTAGCAGTCCCAGTTGTTCTTTATAGCTTCAATGTGCTTAACTGGAATACCAGTGAAACAATGAAAATTGATAGAAAAATCCGCAAGTTACTGACTTGAAATAAGATGCACCATCCAAAATCAGACGTGGATCGACTTTACCTTCCCAGAGCTCAGGGAGGTCAAGGCTTGATCCAGCTTGAACTTACGTACAAAACCACCACAATCGGACTAGCCAAATACCTTAAAACAACCAACGATTGGATGCTAAAACTTGTTGAAAAACACGAAAGACCGAAAAAACTTCATTCTATTCTGAAAGAGAGCAAAAAATTCGCTACTGATCTCTTAGATACCCCCCCCCCCCCAGCTTGATCAGGTTGAAGGAAATGCGCCAACTCCTGCTGCAAAGAAAATAAAGAAATTGCAAAGACAAAAGCACATGAAAAATTAGATAGCAGAAGGGAACAGAAACCTGGGCATGGCAAGTATGTGGCTCGTAGCAAACAAGCTGATATCGACCAGAAACGCACGCATCAAAGGTTACGAAGATCAGGGCTAAAAGCAGAGAATGAAGGTTTCATATTAGCTGCTCAAGACCAAAGCTTATTAACCCGGAACTACGAAGCCAATGTGATAAAAAATGGAGCTGACCCAAAATGCCAACTCTGTAACGATGCGATTGAAACTATAGACCACCTAATCTCAGGGTTTAGAGTCTTAGCAATTGTAGAATATAAAGCAAGACATGACAGAGTCGGCCAGTATTTACACTGGACAATATGTCGGCATTATAAAATCAAAACCGCTGACAAATGGTATAAACACCATCTTTAAGCTGTGACTGAGGGAGAAAATGTATCGATTCTCTGGGACTTCCCCATACATACATACAGCTAATAAACCGGATATTATTATAAAAGATCAGACAAAGAAGAAGTGTTTATTAATTGACATGAGTATTCCTTGCGAGCATAATATAGCGGCGAAAGAATTTGACAAGATCAGTAAATAGAAAGACTTGCTTATAGAAATTGAAAAAATGTAGGATCTCCAGGAATGATAACAAAAAAAGGTACTGAAACCTATTTGAAAATGATATCAGGCTTACCATCCCTACAGGAAGTGCAAAAAATCGTGTTAACTGGAACGACTCATGTACTGAGAAGAGCATTATCGCTGTGAAAACAACATCCATTCATGAATTTATTTATTGATTTTTTGTAATGCATATTTTACCTGTGAATTTGCGTGTGTAAACTGGGAATACATACAATGAGCTTCTCTGCCCTAGGTGTACGGAAAATACTCGGCAAGAAATGGAAGAAAATTTGAAGAAAGAAGAAAAAAACATAATAATTATAATGATAATAGCATCGAAAAATACCTTAGGAATGAGAACCAAGGTTCGAAATTTCCCCCAAGACACCTGATGAAGGCTGGAAGGTATATAAGCTGAAATGTTGTGTTGACGACAAACAAGATGAGGACAAATATCCGTCAAATGTAAATAATGTAAATAATGTACATAATTCCTAATCTCTTAAATATAGACCTGGATAACCTTGTCTATCACAAGATGTTCCTTGGTGCTCTTGGATCCTTTTCGGCTCCCTTTTGTTCTACTGACAGTAGATTGTCTTCCGCAAGGAACGTATATATTTTTGCTGCGACGGTACCTGTTAATACTTTCCATAAGAGATTAAGACAAACAATGGGTCGGTAATTGCCAACCACATTGCTCTTTCACCGATTTTTCATTAATAACATAGTTCTTCCCTCTACCATCCACACCGGAACCGCACCGTTCTCTAGGCAATTGTCTAACTGCAACGCAATTCTTTTATGTCTTGACTTAAACCACTTGAGCCGGTAGCCTCGAATTCCATCAGGTCCTGCCGCTTTCCAGTTTGTCAGTTTTGATATCCGTGCAATGACATCTTCCGTTGTTATGCGTATACGGTCCTTTCATGGAGCCTCCAGGTAATGGAGTTCGGATCTCACAGAATGAATCCACTCTGCATAGTAGTTGTGCAAAACTTCTTGCCCCCGGATGTTATTCAAAAATTGGCGGGTTTCTTCTGCTTTAGATGTATTATCTTCTGTATTTCCTCCTAAGCTCTTAAAAACTGCCTCTGGTGATTTGAGATTAACCGGTTTTGCTGGAACTGCAATATTCGGTCAGTGTAGCGCTGTACCTTTAATGTTTGAGCACCTTCCAGAGTATTCGTATCGCGGTGGAGCCCTTATCGCGGCCCCTATTTGTTCCATGTACTTCTCATTTTTTTCATTATTATTATTATTATTATTATTATTATTATTATTATTATTATTATTATTATCAAGGCAGCGAGATGGCAGAATCATTAGCATCCCGGGCATAATGCTTAGTGGCATTCCGTCCGTCTTTACGTTCTGAGATCAAATTCCGCCAGAATCAACTTTGCCTTTCATCCTCTTGGAGTCGATAAAAAAAGCACCAATTGAGTACTGGGGTCGATGTAATCGACTGAGCCCCACTCTCGAACTTGCTGGCCTTGAACCAAAATATGAAACCCTTATCATTATAGTCAAGGCAGTGAGCTGGCAAAATTGTTGGCACGTCGGACAAAATGTTTAGTACCATTTCGTTCGTGTTTAAGTTACGAGTTCCAGTTCCTCGAAATCGACTTTCCTCTAACCTTTTGGGGTTGATGAAACAGGTATCATTTGAACACTTGGGTCAATATAGTAGACTAGGGCCTCACCCAAAATTTCAAGCCTTGTGCCAATAATAGAAAGTTTTGTTATTATTGTTTTATGAGATATCGATGAACATTATTTGATAACTAAATGGCTTGGATTTCGATTGTAGTGCTTAATCATTCGTTAGTCTTGAGACGTATATCTAATATGTAAATCCCGTTCTGTCTGTCTATTTTTTGTGCACTTATAACTCGAGTATTGTTCATCCGATCGCTCTGAAATTTTAGACATCGATACATGAGAGAGCGGGGCGTTCCGTAATCTAAAAGGATTTTCAAACTTGTCAGTTTCAAAGTGAGAATCGCTATTTTTGTAATCGTTTTGTCCTGTTTCTTCCGCTATCCTGTTCATTAACCGACGTTCTAAACAATTCATTTCTACTTTTTCACATTTAAATGACAGATATATGTAAATAAAGCTTGCTATTTGTAAATACAGTCTCATTTTGATTTAAATATTAGACCTCGAACAACTGTATTCATTTCTGCGTTTTCTCACGTTTCTAAGCGGCTAAAAAGATCGATATAACTCTAACTTTAATTAACTGTAATCAACCACGTGCATTCGCGGTCAAATGTGTTCTTACGACTCCTTTTCGTGCAATAAACCAGCTGACATGAAAAACTACAAGAAAAAGGTAGTTACTTTAAGTGAGCAAAATAGTGAAAATAAAGCAAATAAATAACTGGTGATAACTCAGTTTTCTGAAGATACTCTCAACAAAATTCAATCGAAAGTAGAAAAGACTAATGAATTGCTTATAAAACGTGAAAAATTTGGTGGGTTACATCTAAAATCTTGCCTAACGTTTCTCATCCATCTTTAAAAAATAAGCGGTATTGTTAAATTTTTGAGATAAAATTGATTTGCAAAAAAACATGCCTTATGTTATTTTATTGCTCATTGTGTTATTTCACCCCTGAGTTTCAACTCTTTTTGTGTCAGTTTTTAAGAGAAGAGAGCATTTTTGCACCTTTATTGAGTAACAGTTTCTGTTTGCCTGTCCATCGGGTGATTAAAACTTCCATTTATATTTTTATTCGAAACTAATGTTATTTATCCCGTAGTTCTTACCACTACGCCACTGAAAATTGAAATAAAATACGTAAAGCAACAGTCGTCAAATGCAAAAGAACTGTTTATTGCTTAAATATCACTTGCAATATTCACTTTGGAGATAAAACAGCGCTCGGTCTGATGTATAGGTGTCAATATGAGGTATGTACTATGGAAGAGGACATTGTGCTTATCCTAATGCAAAAGGGTTTGAGTGCAAAACGTTTAAGGTTAATTATGATGTCCGATTCCACTGGAAAGTGCATATATTATGGGATGAAGTGCTTTGACCTCATGACAATTTTGAAAAGGTTCACTATGTTACTATTCACTATCAATCAATTTTCCTAATTTAGAAGGAACAGTGAACAGTTTTAACGTTTCAGGAATCTTTAATGCCCTAACCAAAAGTAACAACCCCATACAATCACCAAACATCTCCACAACCTAACACCGTCCAAGTTAACCCTCTTCCCCTATACAAACCGTCCAATGGATGGAGGGGCGTTTGCTACTTGTATATACTTGGTGAAATTGTAGCATCACTCTCAGTTATATTTTCTATCCAATATTATCATAGTCTCAAAATTAGTATTTTTTAAATAAATATTTCATTTTTACTTATCGTTGGTGTTTATAACTTTGGTTATATAAAAATGGAAGTAAGTAAATGACCTGAAATAACGTACGTGCGGAAACATTCTCGAAGTTAATGTTTATATTCTCATATGAATAAAAATTAATGAAGATATTATCGATAAAAGAGTTATTAATAGGTATGTTTATAATTGGTAACATAAATAAATATGTGACAACTATTACAATCAAACACAAGAAATGGAATTCGTTTTTTATCGGAGGAAATTTATGAGATTAGAATCAATTATAACTACATGAACTATAAACATATTTTCGTTTTATATAGCTTCCTGATGGGAATTTTTTTTATTTTGTTTTGTTTTTTCATAATTAATGGTTGAAGAATTAGTGTTAGTACCTTTTAAAATACTTACAAAATGTGTAATGGTTATCACACTGATTCCGGTTGTTATTTAGAATACCAAACAAATAAATAAAAAATTATGAACCAAACGAGAAAATGTTTTCAAACGTTTAAATTTCTTTTGGGCCATCTTGTTCTTTGTCTTGTTAGAAGAATAAAAGCATTTTGAGAGTTATTTTGTTGGAGAACAGTTTGGAATGAAAATGTGTGCGTTTGCGTGTGCAGCATATGTGTATGTATGTATGTATGTATGTATGTATGTATGTATCTTCTGGTTGTCCACTGGATTAGATGATAGTCATTTATAGTTGTGAATCCTTCGAGGACTAGCAGGGGTGGCAATTCCCTTGCTGGACGACAGGGTAGTAGTGAATTTAGGTACAATATTTATGTCTACTACTCCTTTGAAGAAAAAGATTTAACCATGTTGGAAAATTTGACTCTGTACTATGAGGCAGAATTTTGCAAAGACATATAGCCCATTCCGTGCTTAAAAGGAGGTCACCTTCAGAAAACAAACGCAACACTTTTAGATGGTGACTCGGAAAAGTTGAGCAAGTTATCAAAAACTCCCAGGATAAAATCAGCGTGATTTGTACGTATGCTGCTATTTTCTTTTTGTCTTTTACCGAACAGGTAGATATGAATTTCATATTACATAGTCTCAGCTGCCAAATAGAAGTACGAGAAGTAGGTATCAAAATGTAAAACCCAGCTTACAATTTACAGAGATCAGAATGCAAGAGTATAATATTGAATTTTTAGGGTACGTATTATGATGCACAAAAGAGCCACGTTTTCTGTGAACATGACATGTTTTGGCAAACGGCCATCGACTTGGATTGGCTGTATACACTAACTTAGGCAAAAGGTATTTGTTACTCAGAGGATATCTAAAGATGTACCTGAATATACATACATTCACGCAGGAACTGCTTTGTCAAGTGTCTGTTTTGTTATTATTTAGTGTTTAGATCCGTATATCTTCTTAGGCAACCGTAACCAAACATAAGCATTTTCGTATTGAATCTTTGGCTGAAAGTGTATTCATGCTTGAAAATAAACTGGAGGTATGCTTACCTATATTATCTACTACGAATTTAATAATATTGGGCATGTAGTTGAAGCCTTTGTTGACATAAATAGTTTCTTTGTTAACTAAATGTGGAAGAGAATAAATGGGGAGAGGTCCAAAAATACAATATTGACTTGATTAATTCCAATTCTGCCCAAATGTTAATGGAATAGTATTCATCTAGGTTTCCTAATTTATTCAAGAGCTCCTTTTATTAATCTGCTTTTACTTTAAGAATTTAATTTCTCAAATCTACAAAGATTCCATAAGTACACACATCCACATGCATATGCATTTAGATTCAATTTCCTTTCTTCTCTATGGCCTCAATTTATGCACTCACAAAGCTTGTATATATTCCAATAATATATACTTGTAGTCCATTTCGTCAACTCTCTCTCTCTCTCATTTTCTTTCTCCGTCTCATTTTTTCTCTCACACACACAAACGCTTGCTAACTATCAATATGTATAATAGGCTACGTGTCTCTGTATATATACAATTTTTTGTAAGAAACACTTTGTAAGAAGCTGTTGAATACGCTCCACTTCATAAGATTTACTTTCTAAATCATTCGACAATAATTGGAATCATTCTGTTCATTTTCTGAATTTGAAATAGTTCATTCTGCGACCGGATCTGCAAATCCCGGATAGGTCTGAAATCAGCTGTCTTTTTCTCATAGTGCTAAATGTGGAGCATCTCTACTTTCTTGTTCTGAGTCATTACTTAGTTCTTTTGTTTCTTTTTTGGTTTTGGAAGTTCCTTATTTTATGTTGTTTGTCTCATGATGCTTAACTAATATTTTAATTTTCATACTTTCTGATAATTCGCAATGCATCGCACCATTTATTAAAGCTTTATTCATCATTTTTCTAGCCAAACTTTGATGGACTATACTTAAAACAGTGATAGGAATATACATGAAAATGGTAAACTCCATCAAATAAGTGACCAATCCAGTGACTTGCTGTCTCGTGCTCCAAATTTAGATGGATGGTACACGTTGTGATTATTTAGTAAAATAAAAATAATAATAATAATTTGAAATTACAAACTGAAATTTAAGAACACCAAGGTGTGTTCGTACCTCATCATGTCTATGCAAGAAATATTGTTCTTCAGGAACTTTTATAGTGAATGTGAATAACGATGCTTAGTACATTTAAAGTTTTTGCATGGAATGTGTCGAATATGTTGCAGATGCACAAATTTAGCATAAAAAACTGCTCTTCCTTTAAAATCTTTTGAAAATATATGTAACCTGTTTGTAAGAACATGTACAATTGCATATATTTTGGCAGTTTTGAATGCATTTGTGAACTTAAGTAGGGCCTTTATTGTATAGGTTAATAAAGAATGAGTGAATCA
>NC_142928.1:115347657-115362657 GCF_046866305.1 Octopus bimaculoides | reverse complement strand
CTGGTTTCACATTGCAAAAGTATATTGTTTGTGGAGCTTTGTCGCGAATTGTCTTTCCTGGGCGTTGTAATAAAATTTGCTCGTTTGTAAAGAAAGAATGTGACGCAGAAAGCTGTCCGTTAACGTACAAATTTATTAGCCAGCGTTTATGCTTAAACCTCCTGCGACAGTCACGTGAGAAGGTTACATAATAACTTTTCTTCTTTAAATATGTCATGGAAATGTGTGATATGAATAGCAGATATTTATTATGCTGTATTTTCTCTCTCGTTTTATGTAGGGGGGGATGAAGACAGAAACTTGATTTAATTAAAAGATGTAATAATTGTTTACATAAGCAATACGAGAGGGAAAACGTTGTCTTGCATTCCTTATCAGTTGCAGGTAGTCTTTTTAACTTAGATCATGTAAAAGTCTGCTGTCTCTCATCTGTTTCTCTCCTTTCAACTTTTCCCTGAAGGACTGTCCGAAATGTTGGATTTTCCACTCCTCGCGGCAAATTCACTTTACTTTTTTATCAATTATCCTACATAATATAAGTCTTGCCGACGCAGAACAACACCAGCTGCTTGAAGTTTGATCATACATAAGTTAGATAAGCGTATATATATATATATATATATATATATATATATATATATGGATAATATGAGCTAAATATTTACACCCAATTCCTTCTCTCCGGAAATACATTCCATACACAGCTCAAAATTAACTGGAAGACTTACCTGGATGATTGCTTTATCGTACGGCAGGAAGACTCACAAGTTTAAAAAATAAACTGAACAACTTAGGCAAGTGTCTTCTACTATAGCCTCGGGCTGACCAAAGCCTTGTGAGTGGATTTGGTAGACGAAAACTGAAAGAAGCCCGTCGTATATATGTATATATATATATATATATATATATGTATATGTGTGTGTTTTTGTGTCTGTGTTTGTTCCCCTAGCATTGCTTGACAACCGATGGTGGTGTGTTTACGTCCCGGTAACTTAGCGGTTAGGCAAAAGAGACCGATAGAATAAGTACTAGGCTTACAAGGAATAAGTCCCGAGGTCGATTTGCTCGACTAAAGGCGGTGCTCCAGCATGGCCGCAGTCAAATGACTGAAACAAATAAAAGAGTAAAGAGTAACTTAAGCAAAGACATCCAATTTACAATAGAATTTTGCCCCGAGGAACTTGCCTTCCTGGCTATTTTAATCACTAACAAGGAAGGGAAAATGGAAACGGACATATTTTATAAAGCCACCGACTTGAAACAGTACCTTCTATTCACATCAGGCCACCCTAAACACACCAAACTGAATTTAATATTTAACCTGGCAAAACGAATTTGTACAATACTGTCAGACCCTTCTAAGCGCGAACAAAGACTGGAAGAACTTATAAACATACTCATCCAAAGAGCATTCCCAACAGGTTGATTATCATCAATGGAATAGACAGAGCAAACTTTATTGATATCCAGGAACTAAGGAAAATGAAAATCAAAATAAAGAAAAATATTTTACCATATGTGTCAACCTTCAATCCCCAAAACACTGAAATATTTAACTTCATCCACAAAAACCTCCCATTCTACTTGCAGATGATAAAAGGAAACAAATTCTGGAAACATACCAAATTATTAAATGTAAAAGGCAGCCCAAAGCACTTACATAAATCCTCACCGGAACAAAAACACATAGACAAATCCCCAACCCAACTGTGACAAAATGCTGAAGAACAAGTTGTAGCACCTGCTTATACCTAACAGAAGGACCAAAATTCAAATTTAAAACTGTACAAAACTTCAAAGTAAAAGTAAACTTCATCTGTAATTTATAAAACGTAATTTACACAATAACATGTGGTGGATGCCAATAAAACTACATAGGACAGACGGGCATTTCATTACGTGGAAGAATGACGATATACTGCCAAGGTTTTGCTAAGTAGTCATATTGCAAACTGTACGTGAATGACCTTACCCAGTTTTAAAATCTTCCCCTGCTCAAATGCTCGGACTCTTTTACCCAGCAACAGAGAATAAACAAAGAAAAACAATTCATCGACAAGTATAAACCACAACTAAATCTCGAAACACCCACCATTAATCAATAAATAAGGACAGGTTACGTGCTCACGCACACACACACACACACACACACACACACAAAGCATCCCCATAAAACCAAAAGCACACAGCATAAACCTCCACACAGAACATGTTTCCAAAAAGCAAAAATCCAAAATACATACATATGCACACGCACACACCACTAAAAATACACTCATACATACACACATGCACAGACAAGACAACACAAACTACAAAAAAGAAAAACACACACACCAAACCCTTTAACAAATTTAAAAGCACAGCTAAATACCTAAACACCCACTATCAATCAACAAATAAGGTTCTACCACACACACACACACACACACACACACACAACGATAACACACACAAATACACACCTACCACAATATACAAAGCATATTTCCAAAAAAAAAGCAAAAGCAACACACAAGTATAGACACACACACGCAAACATACAGTCACACAGACAAAACAACACACACATACAGCTGGCGAGAACTACTGACCATGTCTTCTCAATAGAAGAAAAAGATAAAAAGGAAAATAATTTGACAATATATCTCAAACACACATACACTAAAACAAATAGCAAATAATCCCCCGCTTAATTTTCTGAATAACCATCCACAAAAAGCCCTTGACCACTAAATCATTTTCTCTCAATAGAAAAAGAAAATAAGAAAAATGTTTTTGACAATATATTCCAAGCACACACACACACACACACACACACACACACACACACACACACACACACGCATGCACGCACGCACACACACACACACACAGAGCTGGCCATACAGTAAAGCTTCCTTTACAATTCAAAGGACTTCTTTTCAATGTGTAGATATTGATATGTATCAACATCTGTATAAATGAAATATATATATAGATATATACATGTCTAATGTATATATATGTATACATTCTTACATGTTTTTATTCTACTAGTAGTACTAGTACACATATAACTCATACTCATATGTATATGGATACGTGCGCGTACACCCACGCGCATATGTATGTATGTACGTGTGTATGTGTGAATGTATGTATGTATGTATAAAAGGTATTTATACATGCGTGTACAGAGGCGATAAGACACAGATACACGTACATGTGGGTGTGCACGTATCCATATACATATGAATACGAGTTATATGTGTAGATATTGATATGTATAAACATCTGTATAAATATAAATATATATATATATATTTATACATGTCTAATGTATGCATATTTATACATTCTCACATGTTTTTATTCTACTACTAGGACTGACCTCTCCAACCATCTAAATTCCTTCCTCTACCCCATCATTTAGACTCCATCACTGGAATTGACACTCTTTAAAGCTTTATATCTCTCTCTGCATAACCTCCCATTCCTTCTACCTTTGTACACTATAATACTTTTCTCTCTCTTTCACCCCTATCCTACCTTCTTATTATATTCACTGACCATTCTGGTACACTTTACCTTATCTCCATTTTTGTATTGCCTTTTCCTTTCTTTTCTTTATTCTTTTTATTATTTTCTTCTTCCCCCCCCCCCGCCTTTCTTTTCCTCTTCCTTTATTCCTCTCTTCTTGTTTTCGATTTGACCCTACTAATACATTTCCTACTTTTAGGTCACTTTAAAGAGAACCCTTGATTCAATAACACTGTGTATAAATTCTGTATTTGGAATGACCAATTTCAAAGACTGTTGGATTTTACTCATAGGGTATTGGAATCTTAATAATGAATTTACAAATGCAATGACCAATCTTAGAGACTGTTGGATTTTACTCACCATTCTGCGTAAACAATGGATTTACAAATACAATATCCCTGCATTCACTCTCTATTTCCTATCTTACCTAAATTTACTGTTGCTTAAGCATCCTCTCGCACCGTCTCCGATGAAGGGAAATAATAAATATCCTGGAAACAGCTGTAAGACCTTCTATTTATAAATGTTCTATAATGCACACAGCCTTGGTTTTTTTCATCTCATTACGAAAAGTAAATCCTTATATTTACACGTTGGACCCTTTATTCGCATAATCACCAAACCTGGAACTGAACTATGGGCTATCCATAGCACTTACTCAGCCTTACCTGAAGCCTCTGGGTCTAATTGACACCACCATTGCTCTTAAACTCTCTCTCTCTCTCTCTCTCTCTCTCTATATATATATATATATATATATATATATATATATATATATATATATATATATATATATATATATATAAGAGAGTATTGTAGTTCGCTTGAAGCTTTGTGTATTGTTTGTAAACAATAATAATAAATAGTAATAATGTGTTTTGAATGGCACAATAATGCACTATAATAATTGGTGTAATTTAATCATCCATAGTCTGATATAATATTTCGAATTATAAAAATTCCTTCTTCAGATATCCCTACAGATTGATCAAGTAGCCAGATGTAGCTAGAGAATATATTTGTTATATTGTATTCTGTACAATGTAACAAATGCAACAACTTCTATGTGGGTAGCACAACAAGACCGTTACACTTTCGCATCAAAGAACATCTGAACAGGAGAAAACATCCTTCAGAAAGCATCTAGTCAGATGCCGGAACAGCGACAAAAGCATAACAGTCACAATTGAGGCCAATGAAAGAAATTTGGGTAATTTAAGAATTAAGGAAACTATTCTCATAGACAGACAAGGGCCCCAAATCAACAACAGGAAGGAGCTTGACAGTCAATGTATTCTCTAGCTATATCTGGATGCGTGTAGGTTTTTTATGACATGCTCATGTATTATTTATATTAAAAAAAGGGGGAAGAGAAAAGAAAAAAGTAAGGTAAAAGGAAAGAAGAAGGGAAAACGGGAAGGAGAAGGGAAAACGAGGAAACTGCACGTATAATACATTACTTAGAAGCAGCGCTATGGATGTGCCAGCACACACGAACCTGAGACCCTAACCCTCAAGCAGTTCTCAGATGAATTCCGGAAGGAGCTTCGTGAGACCAGTGCAGAGACACTTTCGGGGAAGGAGAAACAGGGGGACGGAAAAAGAAAACAAAAAAGGCCGTTGGAAAATCGATTGGAGCAGTGACTCGATCAATTCCTAAGGATATCTGAAGAAGGAATTTTTATATTCCGAAATATTATATAAGATTATAGCTGATTAAATTACACCAGTTATTATAGTCCATTGTTGTTATTATAGTGCATTGTTGTGCCACTCAAAACACATTACTATTTATTATTATTGTTTACATACATACATATATATATAACAATGTTCTGTTATAAACAAAACTCCCCAAAACACCTGTTTTTATATAAATAAGCTAGATCTCTGTATTTTCACAGAATTATATTTGACAAGTTCGAAAGACGAACGAATGCGCTAATATATATATAAAATAAATGAAAGAAGTTATTCCAAAATTCTGACGACTTTTTTTTCAATATTTACTTCTGTACATCACACCTAACGCTCTACACACACACACACACACACACACACACACACACACACACACACACACACACACACACACACACACACACACACACACACACACACACACACACACACACACATACATACATATATATATATATATATATATATATATATATATATATCTGTGTTGAGGCAGAAGCTATAAGGTGATGCACAAACATTCTATTCCGAGTCCACTGCCAAGCATACCAGAAAAAAATTGTAAGCTAATGAATCTGATTACGTAATTCTTATTCTCTTGCCATTTAGTTAATTTTATATAGACAGATATAAATACAGACCATAAATACACATACATACATACATACATACATACATAAATACATACATACATACATACATACATACATACATAAATACATACATACATACATACATACATTATTGCTATTGGACTCCCTTCCCTTCAATCAGGAGGACACAACTACAGTGTTCTTCGTTCGATGTTTTGCTGTGTTGTCTTATGTGGGAATTCAAACCTATTGAGGATTTGCAGATCCGGTTGCAGAAGTTGCATAGTGGTACCCTTCATTTAGGGACACAGTTCTACGTTGGGCTCTTTTCTCCCTAAAGTGTTGATCTTAATTGCCTCTAAGTCGGAGATGGCTTGGTAGCAACATCTACTCCACTGGGCACTATACATTGCTTCTGATTCCTATGTCTTTAGGAAACTTATCTTGTAAGTTTCCAATCAGGTCTGTGGAGTGTTCTTACAATATAACAGTGTCTGGCACCAGAACTAAGCATATCATAGAAGAAAGATTTAGGTAAAGATGCGTATTCCATGTGTACCGTATGGCATGCCTACCACAATTGTCTTTGTTAGGTGACTTCTGCAGGACCTCCCCCAAAGACACCACGGTTTACCATATCAAATATTTTTCTTAACTCACCAAAAAACCACATGCATACTCTGGTTCTGGTCCCTGGTCTTCCCTGGCACCTAATGTGAAACGAAAATCTTAACAATTGAAATACATACATACATACACATAGACAATCATATATATATATATATATATATATATATATATGCAGATATGAACATATCTATACATAGACTTACATATGTGCGTGTATATGTATATTTATATATATATATATATATATATATATATATATATATATATATATATATATATATATATATATATATATATAAACAAATAATAAATGAGTATATGCATATATACGTACAGGCATGTGCATACCTACGTTCACCTGTATATATAGGTGCATATCTGGATACAGGACATTGCAAACAAAACGTAGACAAGAAAATAATAATAACCAGAGTACAGAAAACACACAAGCCACATAGAGAACATTTTCCTTCATCAGCTACCCCCGTTTTAACACCGGCGTTTATATACATAGACTTACATATGTGCGTGTATATGTATATATATATATATATATATATATATATATATATATATATATATATTCTTTTATTTGTTTCAGTTATTTGACTGCGGCCATGCTGGACCACCGCCTTTAGTCGAACAAATCGACCCCATGCTAAGTACTAGGCTTACAAAGAATAAGGGACTTATTCTTTGTAAGCCTAGTACTTATTTTATCGGTCACTTTTGCCGAACCGCTAGATTACAGGGATGTAAACACACCAACATCGGTTATCAAGCGATAGTGGGGGGAGAAACAAAGGGCACACAAACATACACACACACACACACACACACACACACACACACACACACACATATATATATATATATATATATATATATGAGACAGGCTTTATTCTGTTTCCGTCTACCAAATCCACTCGCAAGGCTTTGGTCGGTCCGAGGCTATAGTTGAAGACACTTGCCCAAAGTGCCACGTAGTGGGACTGAACCCGGAACCATGTGGTTGGTAAGCAAGCTACTTTCCACACAGCCACTCCTGCACCAATACACTTCAACCACATACACTCATATACACACACATACACACGCACACATACACACACATGTATATACAGTTATAAGTAAGATCCATATATATGTACAAAATTAGGGAATGTCCCTAATTTTGGATCTCTGTTCGCATACACAGCAACTCCTGCTGCTAACAGTAAGCTATAAAACAATTTTCTCACCTTATGAAACTTCGATACGAGAAATGTTTACAATCGTCTGCGTCAATAAACTTCTATTGTTCCTGAAAGTTGTTTTTTTGTTTTATTCCTTTTACGGATGAGAGGGAAAAAAAGGGGAAGAAAGAGAGAAAAAAAAGACGGGATAGAAAAATGTGTCGGGATTAACGGAATCTTTTATTAACACTGATTGTCAAGTGATGGTAGGGGATAGACACAGAAACACACACACACGCACACACACAACACATTTACAGATATTCACATATATCATTGTGTGACCGTTTTGAAACAAGGATTTTCTACACTTGAAGAATTCTTGCTTAGGTCTGGAACCCAAGAGTGCTGATAATCCAGTATTCAGGTTGAGTGCTTCTCTGGAACAACCCTACCATTACATGCTACCAGGACCTAAGAATACATATATATATATATATATATATATATATATATATATATACGACCTGTTTCTTTTCATTTTTTTGTCAATCTAATCCACTCGCAATGCTTTGATCGGTGTAAAGCATTTACACAAGGTCCCACGGAATGGAACTGAACTCGGAACTATGTGGTCGGGAAGCAAACTTCTAACCACTCAGCCACGCCTACGCCTTTCTTTCTCTCTCTGTATGCACACACACACATATACATAAATATATATATATATGTGTGTGTGTGTGTGTGTGTGTGTGTGTGTGTGTGTATGTGTGTGTTTGTGTGTGTGTGTGTGTGCGTGTGTGTGTGTGTACGTATGCATAAATATATATGTACACATACCCAAGCACATGCATAAATATATATTTAGTTCTCGCTCTGTAACACACTCAGACACACATCAAAAAGTGAAAACATTAAACATACGAACAAAATGAGAGACATGTTGAAGTCACTTAGAAACATAGATTCATGTAGTACGAGAATATTTCCTGCATAAAGAATGATGGTGTAACATTAACATTTTAATTACGTAGAAATAACATTTTGCAATTTAAGCACTTTTTTTAAACATATATACGCAATTTAAATGATTTTAAGTTGTACACAATAACTGTTCCAAAAAGCATGAGATAGACCGAGGAAGAAATAAAGTATCAGACGACAATTGATCAATAAATACGCATGCAGAGAGGCAGATTTAATACACACACACATACACAGACACACAGACATATATTTATATGCATATATATATATATATATATATATATATATATATATATATATATATATATATGCATGTACGCATACACACCCACACATATGCATATTAACATATAAACAATACGCACAAACTCACACAAGATATATACATATATGTGTATGCGTATTAATACAAACACACATACACACGCGCACCTATATGTATACATATACGTCGATACAGATATAGATATTTACAGACATATCCATATACACAAATATTGAATTGAGACTATACATATATAGATTTTGAAGTCGCGCTGTTTCTGAAGATATAAGGAATATTGAGCAGATATTTAATTCTGCTACTAGCAGCTGCATGAACGTTCATACTCTTCTCTCCGCTCACGTGGTAATTATCATACTAGCACCATGCCTGTGTGCATAATAAACAGTGTTTAGATTCTTTCTTTATTTGTATTTTTATTGCCGCCCTTTTCGTAATTAATTCAAAATTCATTCGGGGCTTTTACTTTCGTTACGCTGAATTATGATTCTTAAGAATGTTCTCATACAAGCTAGATAATAACCGAAAATTATAATATATATATATATATATATGTATGTATGTATGTATGTATATATGTATGTATGTATGTATTTTTGTATGTGTGTGTGTGTATGTATATGCATATATATATATATAAAGAAACAGATCGTGAGAAAATGAAATAAGTACGGAAACAGTAAATATGTATTTCCCAGAAATTAATTGTTGTGCTAATCAGCTGCAAATATTCCGGCCCCGATTCGTAAATTTGGATTTGTAAATATAGTTCGTCAATATTTCCCACACCGAGAAACTTGCTTAAGGAATATAAACAGTAGTTTTAATATTTAGAAGAAGAACAACAACACCAACATCATCAATAGATAAAACGTAACGGAAAGAAGTGAATTATTACATGCTGAAATATCTATATACATTTGTACTAACACAGTCACACGAACATTTAGATTACAAACCTCGGCTCGCGCGCACGTGTGTGTGTGTGAGCGAGTGAGTATGCGTTGGTACGTATTTTTCGCCACTTATGCGGTGTTTGTTACCATGAAGACGGATCTTAGAAAATCTCGAAGAAATTTACATATATTTGGCTTTATGAAAACAAATATGAAATCATAGAACGTAATATATATATATATATTCTATTTTTGCAACTGAACTTATTACCAACATTAAGGTGAGTAAATATAACTCTTAATTTTTATATAATTACTATTGTTTATGTGTGTTTTTGTTCAAATCGAACCGAACTCAACTTTCATCCCTCCAACACAGATAAAATATTGGGGATCTTAGTGTCAACTAAGTCCCTCCCCTCAAAATTCTTGACCTTATACCTGAATTAGAAACAATTTTAGAAAGAAGAGAATAGGTACAATAAAGCGTCAAGCAATTTGTTCCGCTATCTTGCCCTGTTCTGTATATTCTGAGTTCAAATTCCTATTTGTTTACCTTTGGCTTTCAGTTTCCTCAATCGGATAAAATAAAGTACTTGTCAAGTACTACTGTCGATATAATCAACTCACTCCCGCAAAATGCCTGGCCTTGTACCTTTATTAGAATTAATTATAATTAAACAAGTGGATTATCAGAATCGTTTAAGCGCCAGACAAAATGCTTTGTAGTGTTAAGACTTTGCGATCTGAGTTCGAATCCCGTCGTAATTAACTTTGCTTGTCATTCTTTCGAACTCGATACAATAAAGTAGCTATCTACAAGGGTAGATTAATCGACAAGCCTTTTCCCCCAAAGTTTCCTTCTGCCTACAGTAGAAGCAAATACTGGCTATCTATATATTTGGAGTTCAAATATTTTCGGAATAGTCTCAAACATCCTTCCAGTGTTAATAAAATAAAAAGCAGTCAAGTACTGGGATAAATCTAACCACTAAAGTCAGTCCAAAAATATGTACAATCTTAGGAATTAGTAGACTGGCAGAGTTCTTAGAGCATCAATCCCCGATGAGGTCATATTAGCTTTTTATACTTTTAGGACAAAATAAGGTGCTGGATTCGTTATAATAAACCAAAATCTGTTATTGGATCTAACTTGCATATTGATGATATCTTTTTCTCACCCTATATCTCTTTCTTTTTCTTTTTCTCTGTACCCAGAGATATATAGGTATGTGCGCGCGCGTGTGTATGTGTGTGTGTGTGTGTGTGTAATATGTTTATCTCTAATTTCTCAGTTTCTTAATTTTCTAGCCATACTATGTTCCACTAAATAACTATAATTTTGTTTTATATTATATTTCTCAAATGGATTAATCCCTGTTTGAAAACTTGAATATACCATCATTCTCCTATACTTTTCTATTTTACGGGAAAAAACTTTTTAAAAATATTTTCTATCATACTAGTGTCTATGTCTGTGCATTTTTAGTAGCTTTTGTTTACTCTGTACGATAGTTGTGACATGTAAACTATGTAGATGATTTTAAATATTATGGAATACAGATAGAAACCGCTCTCCGAGTTTGGATTCGTCATTGCATTCTTATCAATTTGTACTTCTATTCGAAGTATAGGAATGATATGTTTACAAGCGCTTCAATATGTCCTGAACTACGTTTTGGAAACATCCTGCAACATTTGTATAGTAGTAATCTAGATTTGCAAATATAAAATACTTACTCATTTATAGAATGCGGTGTGAACCCAAGAAAAGTTTGAGTACTAAACTTAAAAATACGCATACTTAACTTTCTATTTTCCATTCAGAAGCACGTTTTATTAGGTATTATAGTTGATGGCTGCATAGTTAGCAACTTAACTTCAGAATCATGACGTTTTGGTTTCAGTTCTGAAGCGAATCATCTTGGGCAAGTTTCATTTTCTATAGTGTCGGATCGCCCCACAGCTGTGAGGGTAGACGGTAAATGCTTGCATTGCCGGACGGATTGTAGATGTAACTCCAAAGTACAGCCTTTTCATGCTAATTCTGTCTGAGAATTACATAGAGGATACATGTGTCAATAAAATGCTCAACCATTTACTGACTACTCCAATGAGTTAGATAGGTGTTCAGCAACTGAACACCTATGATGAAAAGTACTGGTCGAAACCCTATTGCTTCAATTTATGGATATTATTTTATTTTTGCGCACATTTCTTGTCATAACCAATGATTAGTAGTAATGGATCGGTGGTATCGTGATATGAGCATATACACGAAGCCTATACAATTACAAAATAGAGAAATATATTGAGTACATGACTGGTATTTTGTCAACCGATTTTCAAGGTTTGGAAGGCAAAGTTAGCCTCGGCAGGATTTCAACTCAGAGTGCAGAAAACTATATATAAATACCGCAAATCATTCTATGCGATGCTCTCATTTGATGATTATATTCTTGAATTTGAAATTTAGGTTATTTAGTTCTTGGTATAAAAATGATACTATCTTTTTTGCTCCAGTCTTATGCATTGGTGAACCACCTAAGTACCAAAACCTGGTCCTTGCAGAGCATCGATCCATATTTTGCGCCTCTAAATTCACAATAAAAGCACAAATAAGGAAACCTCTATCTACTTTGTAGATCGACCCCAGTGCGTAACTGGTACTTAATTTATCGACCCCGAAAGGATAAAAGGCAAAGTCGACCTCGGCGGAATTTGAACTCAGAACGTAGCAGCAGACGAAATACCGCTAAGCATTTCGCCCGGCGTGCTAACGTTTCTTATTTCTTTATTGCCCACAAAGGGCTACACACAGAGGCGATAGACAAGGACAGACAAAGGGATTAAGTCAATTACATCGACCCCAGTGCGTAACTGGTACTTATTTAATCGACCCCGAAAGGATGAAAAGCAAAGTCGACCTCGGCGGAATTTGAACTCAGAACGTAACGGCACACGAAGTACTGCTAAGCATTTCGCCTGGCGTGCTAACGTTTCTGCCAGCTCGCCGCCTTCTTAAGGTTCCAAATATTGTAAGAGAAATATTACAGGGTTTCAAATGCTCATTAGAGTGAGTTAGGAAACTTCGATCGACTGAGATTATACGCGCAATTAGTGGACACAATCTCTCTCTCTCTCGCTCTCTATCTCACTCTCCTCTCTCTCTCTCTCTCTCTCTCTCTCTCTCTCTCTCTCTCTCTCTCTCTCTGAGTGTATTTGAAATCTGGAAATCAACATTCAAGGAAAATACCTTCAGTAAAATCTGTAACACATATTTGACACCATAGATAGTGCAAAGTTGATCGAAGTTTTAAAGCCAACATATGCTTGTTTAATTAGTAATAAATTGCTTTCTTTGATTAAAGTAATATTAGGCGCATTTAAAATATGAGCTTGAAATTCAATCAAAATGAAGTTTTGGCAAACAGCATTACTTTAACTATACACGACGATACATATTTTATTGAAAAATATTTAAAACGTTTGAATTTTAGACGTTTCGATTCAGTAAAAATGTTTGTTGTACATACCGCTTCTGATAAAAAGCTTAAATACACTTAAAAACAACAGTGATTTATAATGTGGGTGAAAAACAAACGTATTTTTTAAGTAATGTATTTTTTGAAACCCAGAACAATTTACCAAAGTACAAATATCTGCTCAATATTTGATATGATACATGTTTACCACCAATGCAGCAGCAAAGCTGTTCTTTATGCTTTCTTTCTACAAATTTTGCAGCAGACGTGGGTTACCTCGTGTTTCTACACTTGAAATGTCAGATCTTTTAAATCGAAAATTGCTGAAGAATTATTAAGTGCAATTTCCTATTTAACATGATCCCATTTATTTTCCATAGAATATAAGGCTATTATAGATGTTCGCATGAGTAGGCGAGTTTTTCAGAATATTGATGTAGGTTCTAAAATTTATGTTTGTTGTGCTTTGAGACATTAAATACAAATTGCATCATAAATGTTACGCCAATAGATATTACTTTAAACCACTCCTCTTTAGTTCAGTTATTACGATCATTGCATAGAGTAAAGAAAATGGACGTATGGTTTTGAGGATAGCCTTTATTTCTTCTTTCGACGGCTTCTAACTACATAAAAAATGTCTTTCAGCAGTTAATATGTTATTGCCTTAGACCTGCAATTCACTATTGCTAAGTATCTTTGCGTGTACAGTACTGCTAAATATAAATCAGTCTGAGTTAGGGTGAAACGATTTGCTCAATGATAGATGCCTTTCGCTCAGTTGCTTTCTTTCTGACAGAGAATTCATTGCCACTTAATGCAATAATTGGAGTCATTTAAAACTTTTTTGATAAGAATTTCATAGATTTATAATATTTGCATTATCCAAAAGGTCAAATAAAGATGAAATCAAATAGTAATGTTTTTTATACACATACATGCATACAAATAGATAGATAAATGGATAGATAGACAGACAGACGGACGAACAGACGGACAGACAAATCAGCAGCTTTGCTATCACTCTCCCTAACTAAGGAAGTCAGACCTTGCACTGTCTCCAGAGACAAATACTTCGCTGAGGTAATAAACAACTAGCCAACTGACACTGAAGATATGAAGCAGAGAGTGTAGGACAGAGAAATGAGTGAAGACGGATTGATAGGATCATACATTAAGTGATGACTTGGCTGAATCGCGAGCTGCTACATAGTCGTTCAGCCTGCTGAAAATTTGAGCTAAATGGCTGTACAATCCCACTTTCCTGCCTCAAATGAAACTTATATTGAAAAATATACTCCCGTGTACACAAACGGTAGAACAGCCACCACTGACATCTCATTTTAACAGATATATTTACCAAAGTTTCATTAAAATATCTTGAAATACTGAGTTTATACAATAAAATCGACATTGCTTCAACCACAGCCTCCAGACGACTTCGGAATATCTTGCAACTCATCTGGACGGTCCCCTTGTTTAAGTTGGTGAATGCTACCATAATCCTTGCCTTCATTTCATCTTTGGTGTTACAAGGACTTCTGTTGGTTTCTCGCTCAACTCCGCATAAGGGGGTTGCAGTCTGGGGAGTTAGGTGGCTTAATGTTAAGGGTGATGTGGTCACAGAAATTGTCTGACAGCCATGGCTGAGTTTTCCTGCTTGTGTGGCATGATACAGAGTCCTGTTACCAGACATAAGGTCTTCCAGCAGCCACCCTCTTGACC
>NC_142928.1:115270157-115342657 GCF_046866305.1 Octopus bimaculoides | reverse complement strand
CTTTTATACATCCAACCACGTGCTTTCAAATACCAACTTTCTCACACACACACACACACACACACACACACACACACACACACACACACATACATATATATATATATATATATATATATATATATATATATATATATATATATATACATATTTCACATATATATGTATATATATATATTTCATATATGATGGCCGTCCGCTCGTGACCGAGGAAGACCATGCCGACCTACAGGAACATTGTGCGCTCTAGGACTAACTTATATTTTGCATTTGCGGCTCTGTTGGTGGCTAATGAGCCCTGGTCTTGACAAGCATACACGACTGCAAACATTGCAGACCAGGCTTTCACCATTCACTATACGAGCCGTGCGCTTTCGCTCAGCTCGCTTAAGTTCTTCATGCTGGATACGTGCTCTCTCAAAAGTGCCGATCCCCTCCTTAACCTGCTTCCTCCATCTGTTGCGATGACAGGCACTGTTCTCTCAATTAGTGTCCTGCATACCACAGGCCTTTTATGAGGACTTGACACAGTCCTTAAATCGCAGCCTTGGTTTCTGTCGGAGTCACCTTCCATTCACAAGTTCTCCATAGAGCATCTGCTTAGGAATCCTGCTATCCTTCATTCTAATAAGGTGTCCAGTCCAACGTAACCTGTGCTTGTGCACAATTGCCTCAATACTCAAGATATCTGCTGTCCTCAGGACCTATATATCTGGAATTTTTGAGGTCCAGCCAACATTGAGAATGTGTCGTTTGTACAGGGTCCATGTCTCACATGAGTAGAGGAACGATGTCAGTACACATGCACGGTACACAGCAACTTTTGTTTGCCTTGCGATGCCATGCTTGGACCAGACACGAGACGGAAGAGACCGGAAGGAATTAGTTGCTCTCTGCAACCTAAAAGATATTTCCTCATCCAGGGAGCAAGAACGGCTGAGTGTGCTGCCCAGGTAGACAAACATGTCTACTACCTTCAGAATTGTTCCTTCAACCAAGATAGCTGGTTTCACATATGGATTTCCTGGTACAGGCTGGAACATTACAACAGTCTTGTCCAGGCTAATGCTGTGTCCAAATGCCTTGCAAGAAGCAGAAATGCAATTCATGAGTATTTGCATGTCATCCGCTGTATAAGTGACTAAGTCACAGTCATCTGCATAAAGGAGGTCACGAATAATAGACTGGAGAACCTTTGAATTGGCAGCAAATCGGCGAAGATTAAAGAGGCAGCCAGAAGATTGATATCTGACATATATTCCCAGAGAGCTAACCTTAGCAAAAGCATGAGTAAAAGCAGTAGCAAAGTACAAAGAAAAGAGAGTTGGAGCAAGGATGTCGCCCTGCTTGACACCATTCTATACAGAAATGGGTTCCGCCATGCCACCAGCAACATTGACCCAAGCCTCCATCCCACCAGGAAAGGATTTAATTATAGATACAAAGTGATCCGGACATCCAAGTTTGCCAAGTAGTTTCCATAGAAAGGCTCTATTTACAATATCAAAGGCCTTTGCTAAATCAATGAATACTGGTATTCATTGAACCATGTGGTTAGTAAGCAAGCTACTTACCACACAGCCACTCCTACTTCTATAGTCACTCCTACGCCTAATTGTCACATATTATATTACAAATATCAGCAATTAGAGCGTTTTAACCACGCTTTGAAGAAAAAAGACCCGCTTTAGTGAATCGAAATGGAGTGATGTTTCATCAGGACAATGGCCGACCCCACACTGCAAAGATCACATCACAGAAGATCGAAGAGCTTCGTTGGGAAGAAATTCCTCATCCACCTTATTCTCCCCACCTTGCTCCTTCTGACTAGCATTTGTTTCGTAGTTTACAGAATCATTTGGGGGACGTAACTTTCGCAAGCTAGGAAGAGGTCGAAACTGACATTTGAGAGTTCTTCGCTTTGAAACCAAAAGTGTTTTACATTGATGGGATTAAATAGCTTGTAAATAGACAGAAGGAAATCATAGATAATCAGAGAGAGTACATTGATAATTAGATTTCAATTAAATATAACATTTGATCACTTGTTCTCCTCATTCAAAATTCGGACAGATCTTATGGGATGACCTGATATATATATATATATAAGGAAAATAAGTCAAGGCAGAAAATGCTAAAATAATGTTATCATAAAAATATTTTAGTACTGTTTTCAGTCTTTGAGACTTTTTCTACTCTAATTATGGAAAAGAATTATATTTGGGGAAAATTAAATGAAAAGTTTTTTAAAAGAATATTTGCATAGTATTCAAATACAAGGGGCAATTTCTTTGTTTCTGCCTGTGTCTGTCTCTCTTTTTTATTCTTGTGGTTTCGAGGTCATTGTGAATTCTTGGGAGAGAAGAAGAAGAAGAAGAAGAAGAAGAAGAAGAAGAAGAAGAAGAAGAAGAAGAAGAATGCGGGAGTGGTATGAAAGTAATAGGATGTTAATAGATCAAGTGCCCTGAAAGTGACTTGTTGTGGATGGTAGTAGTAACTGAAGTCTTAAGACATCTCTTTTGAATGTATTCGTTTTAGTATTTGCGTGTGTGTTATTCTAAGCAGTAGTAGTAGTAAATAAGGAAGGGGGTGGCGGAGAGGAAGAAGACGAAGAAGAAGAAGATAAAGAATAATAAAAGAATGCGGGTGTGGTGTGATAGCAGTAGAATGTTAAATGGTCAAGTGACCTAAAAGTGGCTCGTTGTAGATTATTGCAGTGATTGGGACTGTTTGTAATGAATTCTTGCGTATCTCGTTTGAATGTATCATTTTTAATATTTGCCTGTGTGCTATTCTTAGGTGGTGGTGGTATATAAAATTATACATATATATAAACATATATATATATATATATATATATATATATATATATATATATATATATATATATATATATATATATATATATATACATTTCATATATGCATATATGAAATATTATCAATCAGAATTTGAGGAATCAATATCCACGTAAGGGATTGTTAAAAGCAATCCTGATGCCAACTGGGTTTAACCAAATATATTGATGGGAAGATCATCAATATGTATGTGTATAAACAGTCCATAAAATTAAAAAGTCAATAAAAGAAAAACGAAGAAGAAAAATTTAAAATATATATATATATTGAAAGACATTGAAAGAAGGTGGAATAAGTAATTCCCAGATAAATGGAAAATTATTACTAAAGCCCCAAAATGAGGAGGACGGGGTATCAAATGTGAACTGTATATTACTGCAAAATTAAACATTATAAATCAACCGATAATATCCTAAACGTTAGGGACGAGACCTTCTCTCCTGGCATATACAAGCAATATTTTACACTTAAATATTTCAAATAAGAGCCACCATCTGCGACGGTAATCCCAGCAGGAAAGCCTCATTTCTAAACGTGAAATCTGACCACACATAGCACACAAACACCACACACAGAAGAAATATGCCCCAACACACAAGTATAAATACTCAGCACATGCTCAGAACGTAACCAAATAATGCAAAGAAATTGACCCCAGAGCAATTTCCCCAAAATACAAACATCCAAAAGATGCCACGCTAAAGTAACGCCCCTTGATTCATTGATTCATTGTTCACGAGAATCTCCGAAAACTCAATGAGGGTGTGTTTTCCGAAATGGAGGCGAACACCTTTCTTCATGTTATTAGCTTCAAAAATTGCTAATACACCAGGATATTTTCTTACTTTACTTAGCATGAAACCAACGATAGCCTTAATTCCCAAATAAAGAAATTATATATATATATATATATATAATGGTACAAAAACGCAACAGAGAACAATAAAAGATTCGGACAGGTAGACGATACAAAGGTGGACAGGAGAAACAACAATTAGGACATGAAAAAAAGACGGGTCATTCGTGAACTTCTTTCATCAGTCAAGTATACCAGAAGTCCTTACTGTTTCGGGCAGTTACACTTGAGACAGTTCGATCTGGTTGACCTCCAAAAAGTTTAAGCTAAGAGCATTAGATTTTTTTAAGAGTTGTTTTGTTGTAAGGAAGCTAGCGAATGTGTACAGCAACAAAGACAAAAAAAAACGGAGAACATGGTACGCAATTACAAATATAAGCAACAAGAAAATAACAACAAGTGTCTTTCGACTGAGAACGAATCAAATTGAGCTGGCGTGTATGATGAAGTGAAAGCCTAAAGGCAGAGACATAGGAGATGGACACAAAAGGCGTTGGCGGTCGGCAGTCAGGCCAAGAAAGAAAGATCATGGCTGGCTGGATACCGGTGACGTGGAATGAGGAGAGAGGGGCAGCAGGATGGCGGGATTAGAAAAAATCAGAGACAAAGGGAATGGCAGAAGGGAGATAAATGAAGGGGAAAAGACGGGAATTAAAGAGAGGGCCAAGAAATGTGAGAGAGAGAGAGAGAGAGGGAGAGAGGGGTCGAGAAAAAGATAGAATAAAAGTCGTACACAATTTAGATACATGCCTACTATAAGGTGGTCACAAATGTGTACATACGCTGCTATATGTATATCAGTACATATTGTAAAGCTGAGTTTGCGAGTGTGTGTGTGTGTGTGTGTGTGTGTGTGTGTGTGTGTGTGTTTGTGTGTGTGTGTGTATGTGTGTGTGTGTGTGTGTGTGTGTGTGTGTGTGTGTGTGTTGCATCTATAGAAATCCACACCTTACAAGATGGCAATCTGGGAGTCGCACCAATGGATTCCTCATGGTCGAAAATGCCCGGATTTTTTGCTTCCTAAGAGATGAATTTTTGCATTTTCTTGTTTTTTTTAATTAAGCACGAGATTTTACATAAATACAAGGGAGATAACCTACGTTACAGTAACTCGATGTAAACCAGATGCTAATGGTTTACTAAGTGTCCGGTGGTTTACTTTTAAATTCCAACAAGATATATTAAAACACCCGAGAACCTCCAACCAATACATGGATTAGAGGAACAAGATTTTTTCCTTTATGTCCACATTAAAGAAGAAACTTAGGCTAATTTAAATGTATATATATATAATTTAAAAATACGATAAAATCTTTATAAGAATTTATCAAGTAGTCAGCGTAAAATACCTCATAAGAGAATTTTTTTTATTTATTCCCTATAAATATATTTATTTATATTAAGGGCATTACTATACATAAATGCCTCACGCTATGAGGGACTCAAAGTCAAAACTACCGTAATAAATACAGTGTGCCGAACGCGAGGGAAATGCAACTCTCGAAGCGTGCTCCTTAAAAATAATATATATATACTGGAGTAAGCATATAAATGTGAAACAAGGTAGAAAAAATATTCACATCCCCATAGCTTACTAGTTCAACAAAAAGAAACTGATAGAATAAGTACTAGGCTTATCAAAATAAAAAATGCACCAAGCAGTGTCTCACATTTTTGTCTGCCCACTCAGTTGTATCTATCAATGTATCTTTTTGTGTATATATGTGCATATATATATATATATATATAATACACACACACACACACACACACACACACACACACACACACACACGCACACACACACACACATATATATATATATATATATATATGTCTCCGTATTCTTTCTGTTGAAGAGCGTAGCTCGAAACGTCAAAGACTTTCCGTATTCCCGAGCGTCATACTAATATATCCTTTTGTTATTTACACCACCTGTCCTCGTCTGTTGTTATTATTTGTATATTCTCCCATATATATATATATATATATATATATATATATGCATGTATATGTTCATATATATTCATATCTATTATATAAAAGTCAATGTCTTTATGCGTGTTACTTATACAATTGAAAACTACTGCACCGATCCTAATGAAATTTGGAACACAAAATCCAAGCCTAGGGAGAAGGGTAATGCTATATGTTACATACAATTTCATGGACCAAAATTACTGAATGGATCCTTAGATTCAATGCATAAGGTCGAGTGAGATGGCTTAAAGGGGGCAGAACCCCACCATGAAAATTCATAAATTTTCGATGTTGATGGAATTTCAACAGACATCAAGAAGTATTCCCAAAATTCTTCACTTCTCATGACGATTCTAACACCCGCTAATGGGGGCCTTAACTCTCAAATTTTAGTCACTTTTATGATCCAAAACTAGGTCAAAAGTACTGAATGGATCTTTATGAAATTTGGAAATTATATTCTATGCATAAGGGCAGATGTAATGCAGTATATCTTTAAAAGTGAGGGGGCATAAATGAGGCCATAGCCCCCATGAAAATTCATATATTTTTGCTGCTGATGATGTTTTAACCATAGATATTAGACACAAATGAAGTAATATTTCTAAAATTTTAACTTCTTAGAAGTTACAAAGACCCCTTCATGGGGACTTAACACCCACAATTTAGTTATTTTTCCTAAGAAAAGACAATACAATTTTTCTCTTGGAAGCTGTAGGGTCACCCGTTATTTGTCATTCAATGGTACAACAATGTAAGATTTTGTTTTGAGATATATTTAGATTGTGATTTCTGCAATGTGGTGTATAAATTGTTAACTAAAGGCGAGGCATCTTTACCTCCACTGATTCAGTTGCAAAGTGTTGAGTAAAGTTATTTGGTTGCAGAGCACTTTTGAGTCTTTTTATTATCACTGGGTCACACATAGTCTCCAGATGGTAACATTGATTTCAAGGCCTTCCCAGATAAGTGACTGGTTATTCAAAGACATTTATAGATTGCAAATTTATTCTGTCCAGTTACCTATCGGCAAAGTGATCATTGGCAAACTCCAGATATGACACTTTCATTTCTCCTTAGCCCTCACGTCACACAGTTGTTAATGTTTATTTGAATTGGGTCATGTCCCTCCAATTGCTTTAGATCTGTAATGCATCTTACGGCTGTGCCCGACACCTGTATGGTGTGGAATCCTACACTGGGGAAGTATTAACGACTAGAGTAGGGTAGCTGACTGCTTATTGTGATCATTCATCTTTTGGTTTCCTGTAGCTTTGCTCTTTTACAAACCCAGTGAACATACATATATTTCCTATTTCAAAGAAATTTGAACAATAGATATAAAACCCAAGTTAAAAAGATTCCCAAAAATTAAACTTCTCTGGTTAACTTTAAGATCCCCCCACCACCAATAGGGGCTTCACTCCCACAAAGAGCTCCATGAGCTGCATTTTTCAGGAGCAAAAACCTTTCAATACGTTTCATAAGATTTGAATTTTGGAATCTGGGCATAAAGATCAGTAGTATGGGATAAATGTGTCATGATTAGAATTTTTGTTGGGGTGTGTAAAGAGGAAAAGAACCCTCATTAAAATTCTTCATATGCAATTTTGAGGAAATTCGAATCATAGAAATTTCAGTTTTTTAGAGAAAATATTAATTAAAAAAGTCTAATTCTTCAATTCCATATGACACGGGTAAGGCCGGGTATCTCTGCTAGTATAAATATGAAAAATATGTTTCGACTGAGAGCGAATCAAATTGAGCTGGCGTGTATGAAGTGAAAGCTTAAATGCAGGAACATAAGAGATGGACATAAGAGACAGCGAGAGAGATGGAGGGGGGAATAGACAGAGATAGACAGACAGACAGGCAGACAGACGGAAAGACAAGCAGACAGGTTGATTATGTTCTCTAAACAAATTATTTCTTTCTAAAAACTGTAATTTTTACTTTGATGTATTTCGCACAGCTGTTTTCTCAAGCTTATAGTTTTAAGGTTAAGTTAAGAAAGTGTTCATATCTTCCATAATCGGTATTTTGACTTTTATTCTAAGTAAATAACTGAATAAATATTTCAACGTATTTCAGATACAATTGTTTTCAATGATTTTAGTTTTACAAATTCTCAGTCGTAGACAAACTTTGGAATTTGCTCTCGTACATTTGCTTTCATTACAGGCCCCATCTAATTGATTAAAACAATGTTATAAATATAAATACTATAATTTTTTTTTTTTTTTTTTGCTTTAACATTGATGTAGTATCGTATGAAGTACACAACGTTACAGTAGTTGAGTTGTAATTGAGCTTATTTTTGTTGTTTTTTAATGTCGAAATTCTACAATTACTGTCTTATATAAATCAAACATTTTGGTGGTGTTTGGAATTTTTCCACATTTTATAAGTATCCTTCATTTTTAAACACTCGCGTGCGGACTTTTTAAAATATATTTTTTAAATCCATGTTTTGTGCAAAGTCTTCTACTCACACCCTCATCGTATTTTCGGAGCACAAGCTACCACTATTTTTTTTTTCTTGTTAGTTTTCATCGTATTGTAATATTTCACATTTTGAAACATTTGTACTCCGTATCTTTATAGAAGAAAAACTGGAAAAGCTATCACTCTTAAATTGAAATTTCTTCAGGATGTTTTGCGGCGGAGAAGTTTAACCGTGTAAATTAAAGTGAAGAGGTGGGAGTACGAAATTTTTATTCTAAAAATGCGTAATTCGAGTATCTCAAAATGTGGAATGCTGTAATATTGAAGATATATTGTGCAAGATATTTAGAACAACCAAAATTTGATTAGAGTTAAATCAATCCCTTTTGTCAAGCAATAAAAGTTTGTTTCTTGCTTATGTATACTTCGTTTGGTTTTAGAGTAACTATTTGTAATACATCTAAAAATATAACAGGAATCAGTATTTTGTACTTTAGCTATATGGGACACATCCGTGGCAGGTTGTCATGGCTGCTTCATCAATTTATTGTAACAGGAAATAGCCGGCCACAATTAACTTATGTGATAGAATTAACAGATCACAACAGTAAATAAAATCAAGGCACATGCTTTCAATTTCCCACTGTTTCATCAGCTCTGCACTGAGAATGATAAAGATTTTAAATCTTTGTTGTTGCATACAAAATTTCGAAGGGTGTCAAGGAGAAACTACCTGAGAAGTTTTTTTATTTCCGAATTCAGACTCTTATCTTATTCTCTTCTTAATGATGAACTAAGAAAGATCAAGTATGACATTGCTTATATGGCAAATATATTCACAACTTTCAATGAAGTTAATTTAAACCCACAATCCACAATGAGGTTAAGCTCTATCAATGTATAATTAGCCTTTTCTATGCTTCTGTCCATGTTACAGTGTGATTCAAATATAATATAAACTGTTGTTAGTTTTTTCAGTTTCCGAATCTCTCTCTATTGGAGAAGAAAAATTGCAAACCAGAAGATGACCTCCAAGTCTATTGTTCACACATGGTTGAGCTACACAGAAAACGTCTAACAGATTTGAGAATATCTATTTTTGCTTAAAATATCAGTCGGGGTGATTAATCTACTCCTAGATATTAGTATTTTGACAACAAGCATAATGGAGGAAGAACTGATTTCACTTCAAAATAACATTAGGATGATACTAAAGTGTGTATATATAAATGTGTGTGTGTGTGTGTGTGTGTGTGTGTGTGTGTGTGTGTGTGTGTGTGTGTGTGTGTGTGTGTTTGTGAATGTATATATAAAACAAGATGATGGGATAAGCAAGCTTTAATTTTCAAATTACATTTGTTTCTGTGCGATGGCAACACTTCCAATTTGGTGAGTTTTCATTCTCATACCATTACATAAAATTATTTTATAAATTATTATAGAAAGAATTCTGATTCAGCAACAGCTGTGTGCCGGCACTTCATCAAGTAGGTTGCTTTCATAGCACTGCTGGCTCACATTCATTTTACTCTCTTTTACGTGCCTTTGCGAAATTAGCTTTCTTTCTTTTTCCGAGTAGTTCATAAATTCAAGGTGGCACAAGTTACAAATACTGAAAAAAAAAAAATATATATATATATAGTAACAGTAAAATAAAAAGTAAAAATGCCAATTTCGAAACAAATAAACCAAACTCATTATTGGATGGAAAAATCACAAATAAATGTTTAAATGCAGATCGAAACTAACATCCTGTCTTTTTTATTCTGTTGTGACCTCGTCCCTTTTCTATCTTAGGACATGGATTAGAAGTATCTTCTATCTTTATCTACAAGTGTTTTGCTTCAAATGACCCATTATCATGACTTCCAATATTATATCTACTCGTCTGTGTATTCACTCTAAAAATTTAATTTCAATTATTCTTTTTCCGAAAAAAATCATCTTTTCGACAGTCAACAAGATTCCTATCTTACATAGAGATGTATTCCTCTTTACCCATTTATACATATTGACGTCCATTCACCTGGTTTGTACATAAATTCACACACGTACAGGCACACACACATATGCACACACACACACACACACACACACACACACACACACACACACACACACACACACACACACACACACAATGACACATACACACCGATAAAGACATTTATGCATATATACTATTATCTTCTAGATCTACATGCACCCTATTTGTACACCTACACATATGCAGAACTCACTTACAAAGATACACACACATACTTACCTACCTACCAACTATTGGCAATTCTCGTTTTATATCGTTAAATTAATACTTTTACTTACACATATTCCTTATACTTCTCTAAATTTTTGTTTCCTACCAATGTGTATTATTTAAATATACGAGAGAATATTTTATCTGCACACTCTACCAAATAACATAAAACCATCATTTGATTATTTTTGACATATTCGAATTATTGTAATCTTTACATGATTATATTTGAGACTTTCAAATTATTATAATCATTACATAACAACAATCCTAATTTGTTATTAAACGTTATCAACTTACTTTAAATCTTTGTATATATATATATATATATATATATATATATATATATATATAATATTATTGTAAAATCTGGTAATTAGTCATATATTAATTAATATCGATTAATTATCAGTAGGCCAGCACATCTAAAAAATCAAAGAGATTCAGAAATATTATCTGCAATCTCAGGGGATTAAGGTACATTTTAAAAAATAACGTCGACCACTAACGTTGACAATTGATGCGCTAGAAATAGATCACATCTTGTGTCTATTAAAACCTAAATTGTTCTCAACATGAAATATAGCAGCATACCAAAAACGTGAGCTGGCAAGACATTTAAAATCACCTAAACAAGCATTATTAAACAGGAACTAGTTTCGGATTTAACAAATTCTTACCATTTGTCTAATCCTCATCAGCCTGATTTGTAATGAACCGTAATCATCAGAATCGTATACCGAATTTTACCATTAAGCTGTAATTAGCAGAACCATATGCACGCGCACCAATGGCGGTGGGCAACTCGGTATACGATTCTGATGATTACGGTTCATTACAAATCAGGCTGTGATCTATTTCTAGCGCATCAATTGTCCACGTTAGTGGTCGACGTTATTTTATATATATATATATATTTCTATATATATGTATATATACACACACACAATCCAGGGACCCAAGTGTAGGAATTTAGTGAGCGTCCAAGACAGATATCTTCTTTCAAACCAACCCTACAGCGTATTATCCAACACCCTTCTTCCTGTTGGATAATAAATGTCTCGCCAAGAATATTGTGTACAAGTGTAGGATATGTACAGATCGATCTATATTTGTCTAAGTCGGTGCGTTCAGCCCCAATTTCAAAGCGTGATTGCATAACTACAACACTATCTTTCGATCAGAGACTAGGACTAATTGTACTATTTGTCTAGGCTAATCCACGATTTAAAGCAGAACTCAGTGGATCACGATATCAAATACTCCATTGTTAAACACGCTAGACCATATAACGGATATAGTAACAAGTGTGCACTCTGTATTGCTGAAGTAAAAACTATAATGCAATATAATGATTCCTTTAATAAACATAGCGGTCAGCATCAATTATGTCATTCATACTTAAGATATAAAGATAAATTCCCCTACTATAACTGTCCAGCCCTTTACTCCATTTAACCTTCTCTTAATTCCTGGTTTTGTAACTTTGGCATCTACTTCCTCTAGAATATTTTCTCGTAATATATCTTCCATATTTTTAGGAATCTTCTTTGCTCGAAGAATCCTAACTTTTCGTTACTCTGTCTATTTATTTGTTCGATTATTTTAAAAAGCCTTTTTATATTTCTTTAAATTATTTTTATATGTTATTTTTGTTATGTTTTCATTTTATTCTTGCCATTATTTACATATGCATCATCTCCTCCAAAGTAATATAAATGTAGTATTAAATACATATGAGTATAGGAGTGAATGTATGTATATGTATATATGTGAATTTTTTAATCCGTATGTATGCGTATATTTGCGTTTTTATATATGTTTGTGCATGTGTTTGTAAGTGTGTACATATATATAATTTCTTCAGAAAATATGTATGTATTTTGTGTGTGCATGTACATGTCTGCATGCGTTTAGATGTATACGCTCTTTTATATGCGTCTCCAATCCACTTTTTTGTTATGTATACATACATACAAACACACATACATACATACATACATACATACATACATACATACATATATATATATATATATATATATATATATATATATATATATATATATATATATATATATATATGTATGTATGTATGTATATATATATATATATATATATATATATATATATATATATATATATATATATATATATATATATATATATATATATATATATAGGTAGAGGCATGGCCGTGTGGTAAGTAGCTTGCTTCCCAATCCCATGGTTCCGAGTTCAGTACCACTGCGTGGCACCTTAGGCAAGTGTCTTCTACTATATCCTCAACCCACCAAATTCTTGGCAGTGGACTTGGTAGACGGAAACTGAAAGAAAGCTGTCGTATATATATACACACACACACACACACACACACACATATATATATATATATATATATATATATATATAAGTCAGTAAATAGTGGGGTTGTGTTAACCGCACGTGGAGAAATAATAGGAAAATGTAAAAAATATATATTATTTTCTTCATTTTGTACTTTTTTGTACTTCTTTGTAAAAAAACATTTTCATTCTCTTTCTTCTTGATAATTTGCTTCATCGCAATGAAAACCGGTTAGAAAAAATCTTAATTAAATTATGCTCCCAGTTCAGCATTCTGGCTTTTTTACATTTTCCTATTATTTCTCCACGTGCGGTTAACACAACCCCACTATTTACTGACTTGTACCTTCTACCACACGTGTGATACAGAATGCCACCCAAAAATAACCCCAATCTTCCAGAGAAAGTCACCAATGAGACCATCCTAAAAGATCTCAAAACACTTAACACACACCTACTCACACTTTCCAGCAAAATTGATGAACTTCTCCTTCAAACCCAAGATATCCCTGTAAACAACCCACATCAACATCTTTCGGATAAGATTAATGATAACCTAAATGAAATTAGCACTACACTAAAAACTTTAATTACCAACTCATCATGGAAGGAACCACATACATCATCCAACTCACAGAATGAACACACTTTAACTCCAGCACTACACATCAAAAACCAGATCAAATCTACCTGGACCAAGAAACTGCACAACAGAAAACTCCTTTTCTGGAACATGCTTAAAAACCACAACAAAGCTGAAATTTATGATAAATGGTTAAACTCTTCTCCCATCATACTACCCCGTAAATTCCAAATTAAACACATCACAGATGAACCAGAAGAACAACGTTTCCTAAGAGAAAAACTGGCATCTGAAAAGATGAAAACTGAAGTGGAACTTTTAAAACTCAGAGCACAAAATCACGAACAAAAATACACAAAAATTGATGATGAGATGCTCTTCGAACTTACCACACACTCCAACGAGCAATCCCTCGAACATGTTATTAAGCTGTGGAAAGATGAATGCCAAAAGGAAGAACTAACTTCCCTTAAACACTGGGAAAACAACAAAAAATTCCTCCATAACTATGAAACACAATTCATATTAAACCTCAAATCAAAAAACCCCTTCACAAAAGGACCAACAATACATACTACCACTGCTCCCCACAAACACCACCCCAAACCACACTACAAACACACATACCCCCCTACCTCCCTCCACACCAAACACATCCTCTTCCAACCCTACAAAAACCCTTTTTCCCCACAAAATAATCCAAACAAGACCCAACTCAACCATTCTCTTCCCATATGGACTAGAAGCATCATGAACCCCCCTTATACTTGCTATTATCCCCATCTCAATGCCCCTTACTCTCACACCAATAACAAACAAGGAATCCTACCCACACCTATGCATAAATCTCCCACCCAAGGTACCCCATACCGTCCACCCAACAAACACCCACAAGCATACCATTTTTTCTACAGATCTTCATACCCAGGCAACCCACACCAACAGAACCACAATAACTGCCTACCCAACTCCAACCTTGCATACAATCCACCCTACAAACACCCAAAAACACACCGCATTTCTCACAAAACCTTAAACCATCACATCCCATACCAACACAATCACTATACCTACCCATCCACTTCCAGCCTATCCACCCAACAATACCCCTACCCCCACCCCTTCTACCACAATTCTAACAATCACTACACCCCCCACTTCAACAACCATTTTTTAGACAGAGGGGAGAAAAACAGGCACTACCGCTAATACAGACCCATCAAAAGAAAACTAAAAAGAAAACTAAAATACGTTTATTGAAAGAGCATATAGATGTAAACATTGGCAAGCTCATGTATTTTCTTCAAATAAATAACTCCTACAAATGTATATAACTGATACTAGTTACGTTTTTATCTATTAGTTATTCACATACTTCAAGCGATACAAGTTAATTATACCTTTATATGTTATCTGAATACTTTCTATCTTGTGAATTCAAATTGGGACACCCAGCACGTCTATATAACATGAACTTAAACATTACTTTCAATTTAACTTAACATAAACATTACTTTCAACTATGTTCAATATGTTGTGCTCCCATAACTTTATACCTTTGATTTCATTGCTCCTTCTTACTCCCATCTCCCTAGTTGCCTTTACTTTCTTCAGCAAAGATAGGGGTAATTCAACCTGTTTAGGCTATATTATTGGCATTATTCTGCGTCAGAGAATTTTAAATGTCTTCTTTAACTTTCTAAGACATATCAAAGCTTCTGAAAGCAATCTTAGTTTGTTTGTTTACGTTTATCGTAAGATGAATTCAAAACATATAAATATTTTCTTCTCCCTACTTTATTACGTATAAAATACTGCTCTACACAAAATAGATCCCTTCACTTTATTTTATTCATTGGTAAATCCTTGCATCAACACCTATAGAGCGTGGATATCGAAGTAAACTTTGGTAATAATATTAACTTAGTTTAAACAAGTAATTTTTACTCCATTAATCCCTTATTTCCCCCTCTAATTTCCATTTCACTTAACAACACACTCTCTCTCTTTAGATCAATAGAGCATTTATCACCTTTATACGCCGTGTATAAATGAATCAAAGAGATGCAACTTATACGTAGCTGAAAGATCGCACATTTTAGTTCTAGGGATTCTACTGCACTACGTAATTGCAGAACCGAAATGTTTTGCAAATGCAAACAAATAGACAGGTCTCTTTTGACGAACTGTAAAATATCACCCGCTCTACACTGAGTAGCTGTCACACAGACTTTAGCCTCTCTTCTGTTCAATTTTTCTCCACCAGCTACATTAATTATGGTTTCTACGGTAAAAAGAGAATGAAGATCTTGTTTTTCTTACTTTTGTTTTCCCTCTTTTTGTTTCACCTTCCCCGCGTTTTGTTTCTTTTCGGCTTTCCTTCTTGTGTTTTCGCATGTTTCCTCATAATCCAGCATCCTAGTTCTTAAATACATCTTAGGTGTGAACTGAGTCTGAAAGATTGCTTGGAGATACGTGTCATGTTATATGAATCTGCCAATTTAATGTATCTTAAAAGCATAAATCTATTAGTAGCTCTTTTGTAATTACGTATCTTAAATGCTGTGTGTGTGTGTGAATATATGTAGATGTGTTGTGCGTGTGTGTGTGTGAATATATGTAGATGTGTTGTGTGTGTGTGTGTGTGAAACCTAATTGTGTTTATCTTTATTGTGACATTCATGTCAGCTGATTCTGATTTCTCTTATAGCCACTCTTGATCCCACCCTGGATAAATAATTCGGAGTTGAAGTTCAAATTCATTTGAGAACTACAACGTGATTCCTATATTGAACATATCTAGGTCTCACCTATTGCTTATGTATATATATATATATATATATATATATATATATATATATATATATATATATATATATATATATATATATATATATATATATATATATATGTATAAATTCATAATCAAGGTACAAGATAGTACATAACATTGCTAGAAAAAGAGTCCAAACGATTCAAGAAACAGTAAATCACTTATACACACTACGAAGAAACGAGTATACAAAAAGCTAACTTACTAATAGCGAGTAAAAATCGCGAATGAGTTTGTAAACGTACTCATATCACAGGATTTCGAACACTGTGATAGACACTTAGTTCTCATAAGTGAGTATAACTACTGAGGGTTAAATATACTCGCGTCATCATGTGTGTATTGACCACACGAAAGTTGCAGCAAATTCAAAATAATCGAAGTGAATACAATTATGAAAACATACAAAGATATTATTATTAATAAAAAAAATAACAATATCAGTGGCTAGCAAATATAAAATAACCAGAAATGTAAGACTATTAATTTATAATCAGGGTACAAGATAGGACACAGGATTGCTCGAAATAAGAGTCCAAATGGTTCAAGAACTACAGTAAATCATTTATACACACTGGTGAATTCGAGGAAACGAGCATATAAAAAAGCCATCTTACCAATGGCGAGTAAAAATCGCAAATAAGTTTGCAGACGTACTTATTTTGAATTTGCAGCTACATTCATGTGGTCAATACACACGTGGCGACGTGAGTATGTTTATCACAGGGTTCGACGTCACGTAATACGAATACGTCTGCAAATTCATTTTCGACTGTTACTCGCTATTGGCAAGTTAACTTTTTATTTTATTCGTTTCCTCGAATTCTCTAGTGATTTATTGTGGTTCTTGAACCGTTTGGACTCTTATTTCTAGCAATGCTATGTACTATCTTGTACCCTGATTATAATTAACAATTTTATCTTTTGTGACTAATTTATGCTTGATAGCTACACATATATATATATATATATATATATATATATATAATATCAATGTTTTTGTCTGTTTCATTTTTATTTGAGCATTTTTTTTGCAGTTCTATAAACCCTTTTTGTCTCCATAAAAAGAGGCAAAATTATTTCTTGTCGTATATATATATATATATATATATATATATATATATATATATATATATATATATGTATAAGGTTGAGAAGGAGCACACGACTTGATATATATATATGCGCGCGTGTGTTTGTGTGTATGTGTGTGTGTGTGTGTGTGTGTGTGTGTGTATGTGTGTGTGTGTGTGTGTGTGTGTGTGTGTGTATGCATATATGGTAAATAGGCGACGGAAGATTGGAGGTACGTGAGATTTTATTGATCACAACGATTGTTTCGACACATCTGGCATCGATCCTTCACGAGTGGGATACTTAACAACTGGTTCAGTTGTATCAGACGGTACAGATGTGACTCTTCGAATGAGAAATAGATATAACTCATTAAAATAACAGTTCCACAATGTATCTTCTCATTTCGTGTAAAGAAAAGCAAATTAAGGCATATAGCTTCATTTATATAGAAGATCAATAATAAAATGATGCAAAAAATGAACGAAGACGCAATACAGCGAAAAAAGTACTTAAAATAAACTTTAACGCATATGGGTGTATAAACGTCGTTGCATAGGCTGTATGAGTCGTGTACACTCGCTCTTACATGCAGACGTCTAATTTGGCGCACATCATTCACATATCGAGTTAAATAATTACTTGGTGTTAATAAGAACGGGAAAGTTACAGATAAATTTAATTCAGCCATACCTTAAGGTAAACTATGTTAACAGTTACTCAAATCCATTCCCACTACAACGGGAGAAAGTACATTTATATGCATGTCAGCATCTTGAGAGTCTTTCAGAAATTCTATTATTGATTTTTTCATTGGTCCACGGAACAGACAGGGATTCCTCGGAGCAGAGTCGGCATCTCCTAGGAATGACATTTTATGGTTTTACATGCCTCACTATGGACCAAGTTATGTTATACTTTTTATCACCCTTAATTCGCCACACAAAATCGGCCAAAGATGTTGAATGTCTCTTAATGATTCTTGAATGAATCAGCTGCTTGCCCAAAGTAAACATACGCCCCAATCCTTGTGTTCGCGATACATTTATATACAAGATTTGTACTCATACAGAGGTTCATCAATGGGTATTTTGATTTTTCTCTGCATGTTCGTTATGTATATGGTTATAATATGAATGAGTGGAGCTATAACTTAAATCTTTCATCGTGGCTCAGGCGCAACTGTCGATTTTTTGTCAACGCCATATATTGACATCAACTCACTGCCATGAGCCTCGCTCACTCATCGATTTTCATCAAAATCGAACTAAAAATGCAAAAGCTGCAGGGAAAATAACATCGTTATGGGAATTTCCATTCAAACGTCCGACAGAGATCACAAAAATCGATGTCAATTGAGCATTATCGAGTTTTCGAAAAATTCCCGCCTTATTTGAACTTTACGGCATATGATCTACCTGTGTGCCTAAAATCAATAAAATCGGTAGGACGGTGTAGGAGGAGTTAGAGTAACATCAAACACACGCAAAACCAGACACCATTACACATTCATGTACATATATATATATATATATATATATATAATTTTTAAAAAACTGTAGTAAATAAACATACGAACATATACTAAATACACAAACGAACAGAAGACGCTTATCGGCCAGAGGGTCAAGCGTAATTTCGGCCATTATCGATAATATTCCGCTGTGAATGGGACCAAAACGTAACTAAACTAGACGGACTCGAGACGAGACCGTTAGTGGATGGACGAGGGATAAAACAATAAACAGAATAAAGGCTTTGGGCCAGACAAAGACAACGATTAAAATGATAATACATTTACAACAAAAAAAGCCTTAGGAGTGGAAGACAAAGCAAAAATGGGTAACGCGAAGGAGAAATGAAAATTGTCCTAAAGGTCTATAGACACGGGAAGGGTAGAGTGAGAAGCTCAGAAACGCGTGACTAGTCAGATCAAAGGAATGACACCGACTGAGCGAAAAAGAATGACACAGCCTTAAGCCGTCCGAATCACGTGATAGTTGGAGGTGAGTAACATCGAAAGACATAGAGGTGGGGAGAAAGAAACGAAATTAAGAGAAGCAACGAAAAGGATAGAGACAGAGTGGCACAAAAATATTCCAAGAATATTTCTAAAAATGGGTAAAAAAATGAATGAGCGCGTGCGTTACATAAATAATATTTTCAGGAACAACGATAACAAACGGAAAATGTTACATACCTCTGTATATATATATGTGTGTGTGTGTGTGTGTGTGTGTGTGTGTGTGTGTGTGTGTATGTATGTATGTGTGTGTGTGTTCGTATGTATATATATATATATATATATATATATATATATATATATATATATATATATATATATATATGTATATATATATATATATATATATATATATATATATATATATATATATGTGTGTGGGTGTGTGTGGGTGTATACATATATATATATAGACCATACAGACCATATAGACCACCCCTCTGCTTCTACAAGACAACCTAAAACCTGAAAATGGAATTTGGAGACGCAACAACACAACTCCTTTTTTAGGGAAAGGATACTTCAACCATACTCCAGACCCAACACACCAAAGATTACAAATGTACACATGAAACACATAAACACCAAAATAATAAACCTATCTAAAAGAGAACTTAGCGAAAATGAAATGAACCTACCACTAAAAGGCCTCAACTTTACACCCACATCCACTCCAAATCTCATAGAACTAAAAACTGATATAGACAACTTTAGCCGCCGCCTCCGCCTTATGGAATTCTTCTTTACTTTATCATGCTGGTGCACAAGCTTCATTAGAGGATCTTTTGACAGCTCAAGATATGTATTTAATCCTACAGTAGTGGTTTTGTAAGATAATTCTAATTGAGTTGGTCCTCTACCTCCCATGCTTCTCGGTAAATAAATCCTGTTCACGTCTGCTTTTGGGTGGTTCATTCGAGCCATGGTTAGTAGTTTTCTGATCTTGGAGTCTATCTTCTTTATTTCGCTCATTTGCCAGTTGATTATGTTGAAACTGTAAGCTACGATTAGTACTGCAAGAGTGTTAATGGCTTCCATTTTGTCTGCAGCGTTGAGTTCAGTCTTTGTTACTAACCGTACTCTCCTGTAATACTCTTTTGTAATCTCTTTCATTGCTCAATATTTCACGCCGTTACTTTCGTCTATGCCCAGGTATTTATATGCTTCTTTCTGGTCCAATGCTTCGATTCTTGCTTCCGTATCTACGTGGATATCCGCAGAACATGCCAGTTTGCCTCTTATGAAAGTGGCTTTCGCGCATTTCTCCAGTCCATACTGCATCTTTATATCATCACTGAACTTTTTAACCGTAGCAAGTACACCTTGTTGTTCGTCATTTTTTGAGTACATTTTCAGATCATCCATGTATACAGATGACTCCTTTTTTTTCTTCTTCATCTCATATCAATACCTGGTTTTGTTGAGTATGGTATTTAATGGTGCCAGTGCCAAGCAGAATATTAAGGGTGATAGCGAGTCCCCTTGGAAAATACCACTTTTGATTTCGATTGGTCTGCTTCTTATTGATCCACTGGAATGGTTCAGCGTCAACGTAGTTTCCCATGTATTCATGCTGTGTTTCATAAACTTGATGAGAGTTGGGGATACTTTGTATACTTCCATCACTTTCAGAATCTATGAGTGAGATATACTATCGAACGCCTTTTTATAGTCGATCCATGATGTGCTCAGGTTCGTTTTCCTGGTTTTGCAGTCTTCAAGGATCATTTTGTTTATCAGCAATTGGCCCTTGCATCTGTAGCTCACTCTTCGACAGCATTTTTGTTCTTGTGGTAGTAGGTTGTTTTCTTCTAGGAATGTGTATGTTCTTTCAGTGATTACAGATGTTAATATTTTATACATTGTTGGTAGACAGGTGATTGGTCTATAGTTCTTTGGGTTTTGTGTGTCATTTGTTTTTGGTATGAGGTATGTCACTCCCTATGTCAACCAGTCTGGGCTATTTTCTGGGGTTTTCATGACTTCATTGTATGCTGATGGCATATCTCCATGTATATCAACTAGCTGTTTGATCCAGAAGTTTGGTACTTGATCTATTCCCGGTGATTTCCAATTGCTGGCCTTTTTCAGGGCGGGGGTGATTTCCTACTTTTGAATATCTTCCCATTTCTGTACTTTTTTATTTTCCAGGAGTGTTTCTTGTTCCTAAATCCATTCTGCATCTTCATTATGTTGTTTTTCATTTTCCCATATCGTACTCCAGAAATTTTCCATATCCTCTTTCTTTGGCGGTTGCTCAACATTTATTTGTTGTTTACCGAATTTCCTGTAAAATTTCTTTCCATCTTCTTTAAATAATTTGTTTTGTCTAAATTGTTTGCTTCTCTTTATATATCTTGACATTCGTTGTGCCTTTGCTTGGATTTTATGCTTTAGGTATTTTATTTTTTGTATGATCCCATGCCTTTTGCATACTTTCTTGGCTTTTCTTTGGTTTACCTGGTTTCCGTTACTTATTTCGGTCGCCTCTCATGCATTGTATATACTTTTCTAAGTTTTCTTTCCATTTTAGTTGTCTTTTCTTCTGTTGAGCAGTTTTCCCTTTTAGTTTTATGCCTTTTGCATCAGTAATAGCTGCAGCTGTAGCATAGGCTAGTTGGTTTAGTGATGCTATATTTAGTGGTTCTATTGTTGTTGATTTTATCTCATCTATTACATTATTGCCAATTTTAATCAACTCCTTCAGGTTCTTATTCATACTGACTTTTGGTAGGGGCTCTCTGCCTGTGGTGTCTTGTGCTTTTACCTGGTCCCATTTTCTTTGTGTTTCTTCTTTTAGTTCCAAATATTTCTCCCTATCCATGTCACTATTTCGTGCTGTTGGTCGTTTTACAGGTTCTTCTATCTCATTACCCATTGAGGGCTCCTCACATACATCTTCTTCTTGGTTCCTGTAGTCCCTATTTCTATTTCATTTGTATTTGGTGTTATACGGTGAGATCTGTTGACTTTTTCTTTTATTTCTTCCAGCTCAGTGTCTGTGAGCCTCCTATTTTTAATGATATCTTTTCGGACATTCCCTAACTTGTTGGGATCCATATTTAACCTTGAAGCTGGATTTTGTTGTCTCCATAATTGGCAAGTCCTTTTTGTCGTGTTATCTTCTGATGTTGTGACTACCGCCGTGTAGTATGCTTCCATTACTAGTTTATACTCTTCCCGATTCCATTTAGTTCTAGGGTTTTTGCATGTAGTATGGCTTCCATCGGTGGGGCTCAGGTTGAGGTTTTCCGCGGTTAAGTTGCCCACAGTTGCCCGGGAGTGGGTAGAGCTCGAATCAGTAACCAACTTTTCGCTCCCAGCCTGACTCCTCACTAGGGGGAGCGCTCCTTTTTGACCCGCGAAACGATCGATGTGGTATGGGTTGTTTTTATTGACTCTAGCCATTATTGGTTAACTATTGGGTGCATTCATGGTGATTGGCCACATACTCCTTAAGTACCTGAGTGTGCCCTATGCGTATCACACACATTGCTGGTTCCCCCTTCAAGGCCGTTGTCCATCTGACTCTATGGGTCATCCGCCCTCTCCGCCGTCTCAGGCTTCATGCACTTAAAGGAAGGTATCCCTTCAGCCACAACAGCAGTCTAACTGCCGTTTCCTCTCATTTAGTTTAGCACCACTGTCGAGTGGAGGTTCCGGGGCATGACCGCCAGCGTGCACAACCGGCTACTTGGAGTCATAAATGAGAGTTGAGCTTTTGTTGTGAAGTAGTGATCATCATCCATACTCTTGGATGGTGAACAGAAGTGCTATCACTAACAAATACCCCATATGCCCCTTTATTATTATTATTATTATCATATTATTATTTTATGTTTGACTTTTGTTTTGCATTTGTACAAGTTGTATCCAAGTCTCACCCAGAGACCTCAAGAGACAACAAGTTAGAAGTTCATGTAGGCGTTATGCCTAGGGTACCATATATTTGGATTTGTACAGTTTTGTTCAAGTGAATGTTTAAGAAACCATAAGAAAATTATGTTTGCTTTAAAATTTGAGATCACATAGACAGTATTTTACGTAGGATATGGGCAGTTCCCATGAGCACTATCTTTTGGACTTCAGCCATTTTGGGGTTTCCTGGTATCTGAGCTAGGTAGTAATCAGCCCGTTTCGCTGTCATTCCCAGGGCACCTATGACAATAGGTATTGTTTTCGTCTTCAGGTTCCACATTTTGCTAATTTCTATTTCTAGATCTTTATATTTGCTCAGTTTTTGGTAGGTCTTGACAGATACGTTTATATTGATTGGGACAGTCATATCAATGAGGAGGCATGATTTTTGTCTGAAGTCTTTCAGTATGATGTCTGGCCTATTTGCGTCTATCTTTCTGTCAGTTTGAATGGTGAAGTTCCAGGGGAGTGCAGTGTGATCATTTTCAAGTACTGGGGGTGGTTTGTATTCCCACCAGTTTTTGTCATGGGGCAAGTCCAGGTTTTTGCATATTACCCAGTGAATATATTGTGCAGCTCTATTATGCCTGTTGAGATACTCTGTAAGCGCAAGCAGACTGCACATGGAGACAACATGATCGATGGTCTCATTTTGTTGTTGGCATATACGACATAATGGGGAGCTGCCGTTCTTTAATATGTTGGCCTGGTAGTTCTTTGTAGGTAGGCATTGATCTTGGGCTGCTATAATAAACCCCTCTGTTTCTGATTTCAAGCCAGAGGCCATTAGCCATTCATGGGTAAGGGCTGTGTCAATATCTGCATTATTTGTTCTCTTTGGGTATTTGCCATTGAGAGGTTTTGAGAGGTTTTATTATCATTATTATTATTATTATTATTATTATTATTATTATTATTATTATTATTAATACGCTAACTTTTTGCTTTTGCACGTACGTATCTGTGCGTTACACTTACTTCAAAGGAAGAGGTAAAAAGTTTGAGTGGGGAGGTACAAAGACAAAAAAAAATAAAAGGTCTTAAGTAGAGGAGGTATAATTGAAGTGAGTGGCAAAGCTGGAGAGGGGAGGGTCACAGAGGAAGTAAGAAAGAGAGAGAGAGAGAGAGAGAGTTAAAAAGACAGTGAGTGATGACTGACAGGGATGTGACGTACCTTTTTTCTTTTTAAATGGTTTTCCGTATTTTTACAGTAGACTGATGCATACATCGAAAGAAAAGTAAATGCATACATAGATACATACAGACATTGTTGAATTAAAAGCGAGAGAGAGGAGGGACAGAGAGGAAGTGAGACAGAAAGAGAGAGAGAAAGTGAGAGAGACAGTGAGTGGTGACTGAAAGGAAGACGGCGTTCGTTTTGTGTTTTTAAATACCTATCAGTATTTTCAGAGTAGACTGAAACATACATCGCAAGAAAAATAGATATATAGGTCGCAAGAGAAGTAGATACATAGATCGAAAGAAAAGTAGATAAATAGATCGAAAGAAAAAATTGATTCATAGATGCATAGACACATTGTTAAATCAAAGACAAATAACCACAACAAATATTGGATGTTACTTACACTTTTCTTTACCACATGCGGATAAAATTAATTCGCAAGAGGCTGAGTACTTCGCAGACAGGCTTACCATTAATGTATTTCTCAGTGAGATTCAGCCTCACACAATTATGACAAGGCTGGTCCCTTTAAATTACAGTTACAACTCATTTTGGCCAGCTGAGTGGACTGGGACAAGATAAACCTTCAAGCGGTGGGAAGAAAACGAAAAAAGATTTTATATAGGGGTAGGAAAATATTTTTAGTAATTACGGTCACTATGGATGTTAATCCGGTCCTAAAGAGCAGCATTTGTGGGTCTCACAGGTCTGGAAGCCAAGCTCCCAGATAAACACCGGTGCACGGGCTGTTTTTTGTTTTTCTTTCATCAAAATGAGCATGAGTCGAGGGTGAAGTCACTACACGACGGAATAGCAATTATTTCGTCTTAGCTTTCACTGCTTATGCTAAACACGTGACATTTTTGCCTTACGATATGAAACATTTCTTTCTCTTTCACTCTTTTTAAAAAATGGCACTCTGTCGGTTACGACGACGAGATTCCTGATTATCTGATCAACGGAACAGTCTGCTCGAAACATTAACGTGCAACTGGCTGAGTATTCCACAGACATGCGGACCATAACGCAGTCCTCAGGGAGGTTCAGCCTCGCACAGAATGTGACAAGGCTCGCCCCTTTGAATTATAGCTATATCTCATTTTTGCCAAGAACACAGCGCGCCGCTGGGAATCGTACTTATGACTTTATGCTCGTGGGCCGAATATGCCTAACCACTGAGCCACGCACCTTCACTCTCTTAACTGTAGGGAAAAGAAGTGAAGCGATGGAGACAGAGAACGGAAAGCCTCAGTCATTTAAAATGACAATTAAACAATACGATCGATCTTTTCTACCTTCTTTACTTTTAACAATGAAGGCGAGGGTAAGACATTTCGTAATGAAGAGATGGAAAGTCTTTCAGCTGTTTACGTTTTCATTCAAGGAGTTCTAGAAGGATCGAGGGTGAGATTTCTCTTCTTTCCCCCACCCTAGTACTTATTCGCTTCGTTTGATAGATTTTCGTGTCTTTTAGTTGGCGAGAAAGACCATGTTTTTTTTTTCAGGCACGTTTAACGTTTCCTCTACAAAATAGAAACAAGCCCCACTCTCTTCACTTTTTTTTTCATACAAAAACTAAGGCAAATTTCGAACGGGGTATAGCTATGAAAAGAGCCCATGAAAATGGGTAATAACTCCTACAAAATGGGTGGGGGAGAAAAGCTGCCAACAAGTGGCTACATGAAATTCAACTCTATATTTTAAAGAGTGGCTTCTGCTATAACCTCGGTCCGACCAAAGCCTCGTGAGAGAATTTGGTTGACGGAAACTGAAGGAAGCCCGTCATATATATGTGTGTGTGTGTGTGTGTGTGTGTGTTTGCGCCTGTGTTTGTCTCCCACCACCATCAATTGACAACTGATGTTGGTGTTTGCGTCTCCGTAACTTAGCTGTTCGGCAGAAAAGACTGATAGAATAGGCACCACGCTTATAGAGAATAAGTCCAGGGGTCGATTTCTTCGACTAAAGGGCGGTGCTCCGGCATGGCTACTGTCAAATGACTGAAACAAGTAAAAGAATAAAAAAATACCAGGAGAACGTTCCGTACCACCAAACAAAGAAGGTTCTTTGAATATGTAAAATGTATTTTAAGGTTAAACAGTTATTCTGTTTACGTTTGCTTAACTGAGATATTTTGGTTGGATTATATAGTTATCGGTTTTACACTTCTTTCTATATTCTGTGTCACAACATAGAAACATTTCTCATAGCACCAGCACACAATTTACAGACGCTTACATTTTTTCTATATTTTCCGTGAAGTTTTCACGGGTCCAGCTAGTTATTATTATTATCATCATCATCATCATCATCATTATTATTATTATCATTATTATCATTATCATTATTATTATTATTGCTGTTGTTGTTGTTATTAAGGCGGCGAGCTTGCAGAATCGTTACTATGCTGGATGAAATACTTAGCAGTATTTCGCCCATCATTACGTTCTGAGTTCAAATTCTGCCGAGATCGACTTTTCCTTTTATCTTTTCGGGATCAACAAAATAAGCCCCGGTCAATTGCTGGGGTCGATATAATCGATTACTCCCCACCCCAAAATTTCAGGCCTTGAAAAGATTATTATTATTATTATTATTATTATTATTATTATTATTATTATTATTATTATTATTATTATTATTATTCAGGAGTCTTATTTTTATCAAGTGCTTCCACTTCACTACCGAGATCAACTCTGTGTACCTTGGGTATGTGCTGTGGTTTGTTGTGATGCTCTTATAGTTACTGTATTGAAAGTGGTTTACGTAGAATGTGTGCGGTGCTTAGTAGTGCTATTTTCTGTATGTTATACATATTTGTTAGTCGTGGTATTTTTGTTATGTATTTGTCTGAATATTTTTTATCATACCTAATGCGCCTATTATGACAGGAATTGTTTCTGTTTTTAGATTCCACATTCGAGTTACCTCTATTTCCAGGTCTTTGTATTTTGAAAGTTTCTCCATTTCTTTTAGAGAAACGGTGTCATCTGTTGGCATTGACACATCAACTAGAAAGCATTTTTTTTCTTCGTGATCTCTGACAACTATATCTGGCCTATTGGCCTTAATTTTTCTATCTATGTGTATTGGCATATCTCATATTATTGTTGCTTTCTCATTTTCTGTGACCTTTTCTGGTGTGTGCCTCTACCATCATTTTTTTCTGTTATTCGATAGTGTTGATATAGCTTTAGACTCTATATCTTCAGGAGGAGTTACTTCAATCTTTTCTATATTAACCAAAATGACGTAGATTGACAAAATTATTTTTTGAACCAGTTGAAGACACACAAGATGTCGAAATATCGTTCACTAGATAACAATGGCACTTTTCTTTTAATTTTGACTCTATATCTTCAGGAGGAGTTACCTCAATCCTTTCTATATTATTATTATTATTATTATTATTATTATTATTATTATTATTATCATTATTATTGAGTGAGAGAGCAGGGCATGCCATCAAAGTGACACTGGGGTAAAATATACGAAGCCCAGTATACCCATCATGACTACCCGTCTGATAAGGGTACACCAGGCACATGCATCACAACCATATGTGCGCGACATAGTGGTCTCATATCAAAATAAACTGCGCATGACCTTGCAGGTGGGGCCCAGTTAGAATTTTCTTCAGGTCGAGTAGCCCATCCAGCTCAAAAGGTCCCTGAATAAGATTTGTTTAAGGATGTTGAGCAAAACACCCATGTATTGAGCAGAATATTTACTGTAGCCCATTTTTTTATACCAAGACAAAACAATGTACATGATAGCACCTCCAATCAGTTAAGATCAGAAGCCATGAGAGCCACTGCTTGGTACTGCATCAGGACATCCTGGTACTGCATCAGCGCATTTATTATTATTATTATTATTATTATTATTATTATTATTATTATTATTATTATTATTATTATTATTATTATTGTGTTGTTATTTTTCTTCTTTCTTCAAATTTTCTTCCATTTCTCGCCGAGTGTTTTCCGTACACCTAAGGCAGAGAAACTCGTTGTATGCATTCCCAGTTTACACACGCAAATTCACAGGTAAAACATGTATTTAAGAAAGAAAAAATCATGAATGGATGTTGTTTTCGCAGCGATAATGCTCTTCTCAGTACATGAGTCGTTCCAGTTAGCACGATTTTTTGCACTTCCTGTAGGGATGGTAAGCCTGGTATCATTTTCAAATAGGTTTCAGTACCTTATTTTATCATTCCTAGAGATCCTACAATCACTGGTATGGTAGTCGCCTTGAGGTGCCACATTTTTTCAATTTCTATTAGCAAGTCTTTATATTTACTGATCTTGTCAAATTCTTTCGACGCTATATTAAGATCAGAGGGAATACTCATGTAAATTAATAAACACGTCTTCTTTGTCTGATCTTTTGTAATAATATCCGGTTTATTAGCTTTTATAGTCTTGTCGGTATGTACGGGGAAGTCCCAGAGAATCGATACATTTTCTCCCTCAGTCACAGCTTAAAGATGGTGTTTATACCATTTGTCAGCGGTTTTGATTTTATAATGTTGACATATTGTCCAGTGTAAATACTGGCCAACTCTGTCATGTCTTGCTTTATATTCTACAGGTGCTAAGACTCTAAACCCTGAGATTAGGTGGTCTATAGTTTCAATCGCATTGTTACAAAATCGGCATTTTGGGTCAGCTCCATTTTTTATCACATTGGCTTCGTAGTTCCGGGTTAATAAGCTTTGGTCTTGAGCAGCCAATATGAAACCTTCACTCTCTGCTTTTAGCCCTGAGCTTCGTAACCACTGATGCGTGCGTTTCTGGTCGACATCAGCTTGTTTGCTACGAGCCACATACTTGCCATGCAGAGGTTTCTGTTCCCATCTGCTAGCTAATTATTATTATTTTTATTATTTTTATTATTATTATTATTATTATTATTATTATTATTATTATTATTATTATTATTACTATTATTATTAGTCAATATTTGGTAGTTTCAGGCAAATTTCTACTGCATCACCTGCTACACCACTGCGCTCTGCTGGGGTGTGTGCAACATTGTGTGTTTTTTTTTGTTGTTGAGTGTGAAACCTCTCCCCAGTACTTTATTACATCATCAGTTTCTGTTTTTATGGGGTGTGGGGCAGTCTTTTGTTGTATTAGTGTCTGTATTGTGTGTTGTGTGTAATGCGTTGGGTAATTGGCCTGCTGTTAGTAGTTTATTTTATTGGATATTTGCTATATAGAGTGTGCTTTGCGTTTGTGGATTGTTTTATTATTGGATTGATAGTGTATTGTGTAGGATGTGGGCTGTTCCTAGCATGGCTATATTTTGGATAGTGTGTAGTGTTGAGGATTCAGGTATGGCTTCTGCATTTTGGTTCATGCTTTTTTTATCATGCTTAATGCTCCAGTTATTACTGGCATTATTTTCACCTTCAAGGTGGCGAGCTGGCAGACACGTTAGCACACCGGGCGAAATGCTTAGCGATATTTCGTTTGTCTTTATGATCTGAGTCCAAATTCCGCCGAGGTCAACTTTACCTTTCATCCTTTCGGGGTCGATACATTAAGTACCAGTTGCGTACTGGTGTCGATCTTATCGACTGATCCCCTCTCCACAAAAAATTCGGGCCTTGTGCCTAGATTAGAAAACATTATTTTCACCTTTATACCCCACATATTGAAGACTTCAATTTCGAGGTCTTTGTACAATCTCTTCACTTCTTTTTGAATAATATTTTGGGCAGAAGGGAGTGCGATGTCTATCAGTAAGCGGGTCTTTTTTTCCAATCCCTAGCTATTATGCCTGGGTGATTAGCTTTTATTTCTTTGCCGATTTGAACAGGCATATCCCAGACTATTGTGGCTTGGTTGTTGTTTTGGACTTTGTTTGGCACATGTTTATATCATTTATTGTCAGTTTTTATGCTATAGTGTTGGCATATTTTCCAGTGGATATAAATACTTGCTCGTTCGTGTCTGTATATATATTTAGATTTGGCAAGGACTGGACAGCCTGTGATGATGTTATCAACTGTCGTGTTAGCACATTCTGCATTTGGTGTTCGGGCTTCTTTTCATTATTTTGCTTTTATAGCTGTTTGTAGTCAGACATTTGTCTTGTGCAACAAGAATCAATCCTTCTTTTCGGCTTTTAGTCCAGAGCTTTTGAACCATTGTTGGCTTTTACTTAGACTCACTTCTTCTTTGTCAAACCTTGCAGGGTATTGGTCACGGAGAGATTTTTCTCTATTTCGTCTTTAGTATGTTTTGTAGTTGTGTTTCCATGTTGTTTTTTGTCTCTTTTATATTTTGTTGCTTCCTTGTGTATAGAGAACAACGTTTTCTTTTTCCCATGTTGTTTTATTACATATATTAGTCTTCCACTTTTTGATTCTAAGTACTTTTCTTGTTCAACTGTTATTTTATAATAGTTCTTTATCTGTATCTGAGCGGGATAGCTATATTCTGTCTGCGTCTGCTTTGGGGTGGTGACTTCCGTATGCAGTTAATAATTTTCTGGTTTTTCTGCAATGCATAGGCTTGATGGCTGATAGGTAGCTAGCTTGCCAGAAGCGTATATTTTTTCTTAAGGCATTTTTGGGGATTTGGGTTTGGGTGAATAAAAGGAGTGACAAAAGTCTCAGTAATGTCGATGGTGAATAGAATGGTACTTGTGGGAGGTTTTGTTGTTAAAGCTCTTGTGCATTTTCTACGATGGCTGAATGTAAGAGACTGAAGAGTAAGAGGCTGATTTGAAGAGTAAGATGCGTAGATTACTGAGTTCAAGAATTAGCCTTTTTAGGATGTGCATTAAAAGGGGATACATTTGTGTGAAAGTTTACCCGTGTTTTTTCTTTAGCATTTAGAATTATTATCATCTGCCCAGCTTCCAGATTCTGAGTATTTAACAGTATTGGTGAATGCACTTCAAGCTCAAGGTGCATGTCTGAAATTTTGCCTTGAGTTTTTAGGTTTCTTTATTGCCTATTGGATGAATAATAGAAGGAAGCGATGACAATCGCAGTCTCTGTAGACGGTGCATATTCTTTAATTTTGATATTTTTACCATCTTTGTGTAACGATTTTGTGGCTGATTTGCGAGAACTGTTAAGAAAGTTTGCTTGGTATTGCATTGTGAGTATGTCATAAGGAGTTGTTTTTGTGGCAAGAAGAATATTGTAATAGATAAGAGAAATATTGGGTAACTTGAGATGTGAGTTGAATACAGCGAAGCATAAAATGATAAACTGCAGGTGAAAACTTCGGCAATAGTCCATCAAAAGCTATTGGTGTGTCATATATTAGATATGCTGACAAAAAAATTCAGTTGTTCCAGATTGCAGTCTGAAATGCCCGAAATGGAAATGCTTAGAGTCATAGGGTGCTTTGTTCCTACATTGTTAGAGGCTTTGCTCTCTTTTTTAAGTAGATGTTTATTGTTTGTATACCATATTATCTACTTTGATATATATATATATATATATATATATATATATATATATATATATATATATATATATATACTGTATTGCGTGTTGTGTTCACCCCCTTATAAATGTATACTTGTAACCAATAAAGAAATTATTATCATAATAGTTTAATTATAATCATTTTCATTATTTGAAGAAGGGGGATTCACGAATTTTTTATCTCTCCGTAGAATTGATACATTTATTCTCAATACTACACGTAAACAGTCGTGTGTTGCTGAGACTATTAGATAGCAGATAGAAAGACTTCAATTTTCACGAATATAAAGCTGTGGGTTCTTATACAACCAGAAAAAGATTTTAAAATATCCACTGTAAGATTGCAAAAATATGTAGCACAGAATTATAGAAAATTAAGACAAACAGCTACGAAACGTAAAAATAAAATAATATTTTCTATCTTTGAGGAATCCAACAAGTACAAAAATACTCTTTAATAAAATAAATGTCACTATTTTACATAGGAACACTTGTATTGATAAACGGGAACAGAAAGTGAGAAGCAAGCGTATTAAAAGGGAAAAACATTATCAAGTGACCTCTCCTATCTCTGAAGCTATGCCAGCAGCAACAATGTTTTGAATACCAATCCCACATCTACCCTTATTAGAAGTACTTGTACCAGCCACAATCGAAAGAGTTGGGACGATTATTTCATATCTTTAATAGATGAAAATATTAACAGCAGTAGCATCAACTCTAATAGCACCTGCACCATTACTACCACTAGAAATAATACCAGCAACAGTAACGCAAGCAATAAGAAGAGTCACAAATCTTTTCAAAATGTATCGCTTGTAGAAATAACTGGTGCATATGATGGCTGAGTGTCGGGAGAAATAAGGAAGGAATTCCGTAGGATGTGCTCTGATATCGGTTCCTTAAGAAGATCGTCAGCAAGTAACCCTAAAAATATCTACAGACATACATGTATATGCATGAAACGAGTAATCCTCAAAATGCGTTGGATAGCAGATAGAAAGACTTCATTTTTCACGAATACAAAGTTGTAGGGTTCTTATACAACCAGAAAAAGATTTCAAAATATCCACTGTAAGATTGCAAAAATATGTAGCACAAAATTATAGGAAATTAAGACAAACAGCTACGAAACGCAAAAAGAATACTATTTTCTAACTTTGAGGAATACAACAAGTACAAAACAGAAGTTGCAATAACAGATAACGAGGAAGAAAATTGTGAAAAAACACCAGAAATCGTGAAACATCTCAAATTTGAACAAGATTACAAAAATATGCCGCGAAAGCCCATGTGGGGGTCAATACTGGAAAAAAGTTGAATAGAGCAGAAACAGGCAAAGAAAAATCCCAACACTTGCAGAAAGCGCAGGATTCAAAGTAGAGACTGAAGGTTACACGAGGACCAAATTTAAGCCATAACGAAGCAAAATACAGTAAGTCAGAATATACGGGGATGGTGGAAAAACAATCAGCAAAATTTCTTCAGGATACCCTGTCATGAGCAAGAAAGGATACATGTATAGACATGATAGAGTTGGGACTCACATACTCTAGAGTTTATGCAAGCACTATAAAATGCCAATAGAAAAAAATAGTACAGTCATACGTCAGAAAATATTTCGAGAGTAGCAAAACAAAGAGAACCTGAGATGTGACAATACACAGACAGATAGAATAAAGCAAACCAACCAAATGTTACCAAGGACGATCAGGTCAAGAAATGCTTCCTAAGTATCAAATCAATCTCAACAGGTGATAATATATCTCTAAAACAGATTAAGAAATTACTTAATTATAAAATTCTGGAATGGAAGAGGATCTGAAAATTAAAACAGACATAACATCAGGTGCTTTGGGAATGATCAAACATTGTGCATAATGAAAACCCTAGGACACATAAATATAAATAGCATACAGGAAAATACACAGCTAGGCTCTGCACACATATTGTATAGGAAGGACACTTTCAATACAGTAAAAATGAAAAATAAAAATTTTTTAAAAAATAGAATTCTGCTACTACCCAAGGAACACAGAGTTGCGGCTCGATAGTCCAGTGAAAGAACGCAATAAACATATGACAAATGAAAAAATAGTAGTATCAAATTAGACAAAAAGTTAACAATTTCGAGACCTGGGGATTAGTGGAAAAACATTTCACCCCAATAATTCTACATTGTTTTATCAACCCCTAAAGGATAAAAGGTAAAGTTGATCATGGCCGGATTTGAGATCAGGAAGTAATCAGTCGGAAAAGAGACAAAATATTTATTCCAACGATTTAACCATTCTGCCAGCTCTCCGAACTAATAATAATAACAGCGATAATAGATTCTGGTTTTGACACAAAGCCACCAATTTTCTCATTTTGTGGAAGGAAGTTAGTTGATTCCGTCAAACCAAAATAATTGTCTAGAACGTAATTTCATCGAACTGGTGAGATGAAATGCGAAGCTGACCTCGGCGAGATTTGAACTCGAACATAAAAACCGTAACTATTACTGCGGCGTATTTTGTCCGGCACTACCGCTTTTGCCATACTGATAACGAATACATTGGTGAGATAAAGATAAAAAGAAGGGAAACAAAAGGCTGTAGTTGTGGCAATATTTTACCGGAGATGGTGATGGCCTTTACAAGAAACTATAAATATTTTGCTAGAAAAATAAAATAAATATAATAAAAGATTAAATATAAAATAGGAAAGAGAAAGGGGAAATAGTGATGAAAGAAATAGTTGAGGTTGAATGGAAATTATGATTGAAGAAATGGATATTTGGATAAGAGTGAATGGTGAAAATGCTAAATGAGAACGTGAATATGGTCAGTAAATTTAGGACAGACAGGAGACTGGAAGTTATGTGGCACTAAACAAATGTATAATTAAAATGTGTGCAACTTGTTATAAATGGCGAATTGTGTGGGTGAAAGAAAAAGAAGTAAACGGGGAAACAAGATAAAAGAAAATGAAGATATGAAATATTAGGAATTTTGGAGAAAATTAAGCTGTAGAAAACACTGAGATATGGCAATATTTGAGGAAAGTGGTGAAATCAACCAGGAAATTGAAATAAATTATAGTGAAATATAGTGGGACTTAATATGTAAGAAAAACTGACTAAAAAAGAGTAATTAACGTGGAAATGAGGACGTATTCAGTAGGAATAATCGACGATATCAAAGTGTAGAAATAATACAGGAAGAAAACAACGCAAATATCTAAGCTATTTTTTTCAGTAACAATAAAACAATAAAACAATAATTATGTAAATAATAATAAAGAGTTTCAAATTTTGGCACCTAAAATTTTGTGGAATGGGGAGCGGGCAGATTACATCGACCCCAAGGCGCAACTTTTACATTTTTTATCGATCAAAAATTATGGATGGTAAATTTGAACTCATTGGCTAAGCATTTTGTCCAACGCACTAACGATTTTGCCTGTTCATCTCTTTGGTGATGATGATGACGACGACAACGATATTTAGGTAGCCTGAACAGCGAAAGTTCTTTAATCTACTACTAACTGTATGACGGAAGTTCAAATAATTACTTATATATATATACATATATATATATATATACATACATACATACATATATATATATATATATATATATATATATATATATATATATATATATATGTATATATATATATATATATATATATATATATATATATATATATATATATATATATATATATATATATATATATTACTTGTTTCTGGAGCATCACTTTGGAGGATTTTAGTCGAACGAATCGACCCCAGTACTTATTATCTTTTGTAAAGCCTGGCACTTACTCTATCACAATTTCGTTTACCGAAACGCTAAGTTACAAGGACGCAAATACACCAACACCGGTTGTTATCACAGATGTGATAACAATCGGCGCTTCATGCAGCAGGTGTTCACAGACCTTAACAATCCACGCTGGCACATGGAACTTTCCATCCTGGAAATTTTCATTGAATGTTTTGCCTTTACTTGGCTGTGGTCGGCTATAGTAAGCAACATATAATAGAGATATTAAAATCAAGTGACGCATGTAATTGAAGTTTATTAAACTAACATCCCCGACTTCATTTGCATTCAGTGATGTAGCCTTAGTATTTTTGGGAAAATACTAAATGCAAATGTAGAGAGGTGGATTGGTGCAGTGCAAAGGCTTTATATATATATATATATATATATATATATATATATATATATATATATATATATATATATATATATATATATACTAGCGTTCTACATCAGATTCGCGTTTGGCCGTACGGCTTTTTTATGTTGTTTTCACTGTCCAATTTTTCCTGTCTTGGTTTACGTTTGCCACCTTGGAATTCTCTGCTTAGTTGGTCGATCCACTACTCAAGAAGAGACTATTCTAGAGTACGTCCTGCCTTATCTTCGAAACGTCTAGTTAGAATAGAGGCAGCTGATGAATAATTCCAAGTGGCTTTCTGTTTTCCTATGTGTTCGTTCCGTTGTCTGTAGTTCATTGTTCTAACGTCCTGTACCCTGATATGCATCTATATACACATGTAGATGAAAGTATATACATATATGTGTGTATACATGCAAAATATTTTTTGTATATATATATATATATATATATATATATATATATATATATATATATATATACATATATATTTGTGTGTGTGTGTGTGTGTATGTATGTATGTACGTATGTGTGTGCGTGTGCGTGTGCATCGAACAATGAGAATGAGTACTCTACACCGCATTGATAAATATTCTTTATTTGTGTATTAAGGCTACCATTGGTTTCGTGTTAAAAAATATCTTAGCACTTGTTCAAGCCGTTCACATGGAGAAATTGGTGTTCCATATCGCATGCGTGTGTGTGTGTGTGTGTGTGTATACAAAAGTAAAAAGGATAAAAAATCTAGGCGAATGCATTTTAAACACTCCTTCGGAATCAAATATGGTCAACTAAATTGACCAGTGAAAGTCCTTTTAATCCACGTAGGCCGTAAAGTTACAATTCGCTATCTGTCCTACTTATAAGTTCATAGAACGAAAAATTGAGTATAAGCTCGCAGAGTATAGTAGAAAATAGAGAAGAACTATACATTTTGATCTCACGCAGTGTGGTATAGTTTTCTGAAGGATATGTTGGTGCTAATTCCTCGATTAGTGAAGAACCCAAATCAACCCCAGGACTTATTCTTTGTAAGCCTAGTACTTATTCTATCGGACTCTTTTGCCAAATCGCTAGGTTACAGGGACGTAAACACACCAGAATCGGTTGTCAAGCGATGTGGAGGGAAGAGACACAGATACATATATATATATATATAATAATATTAGGGACAAAATCCAAAATTACAGGTAAAAAACTCAATTAAAATCAATTTATAAAAAATTAATATTGAATTGAGCCTTATAGATAAAGTATATATAAATATATAGTTTTAGGGAAAATAACCAATTATCAAGAACTCATCTTTAGTAACTGGTCTCAGACATGATTTCGGGTGAAACAAATTTGTTTTTAATAAAACAACACAGACACACACAGACACAGACACACACATTTATTGTGCTTTTAATTATTAATTTTTCTATATGTGATAGTGGATTTCATCGATGAGTTCTTGATAATTGGTTATTTTCCCTAAAACTATATATTTATATATATATATATATATATATATATATATATATATATATATATATATATATATATATATATATATATATATATATATATATATATATATATATATATATATATATATATATATATGTATATATATATATATAAAGTGTAGTATATTGCCACTTAAGTGTGGCTGACCCCTAAGGGTGGATGTTACTGTTGCTTTTAGCCCCAGGAGGACATCTCCTCCAGCTGGCTTATCGACACACGACTGTGTCCTGTTTGCCAAGGGTAGTTATCCCTCTCACCAACATCTGCAGCACGAACGGATCCGGATTTCAGGGTTATTTCCCTTCGTCGGGCTTCTTTCAGTTTCCATCTACCAAATCTACTCACAAGGCTTTGGTCGGCCCGAGGCTATAGTAGAAGACACTTGCCCAAGGTGCCCCGCAGTGGGACTGAACCCGAAACCATGTGGTTGGTAAGCAAACTGCTTACCATACAGCCACTCCTGTGCCTATATTTATATTTATGTATAAATGTTTGAAAGAAAGCGAATCAAGAAAAATTGTTTATAAAATATGTAATTATACCGGTTTCTTACGATACATTAATTAAAAAAGAATGATTATTAGTTATATAATTTCAATTCTGTAATCGCATTCAATTGGAAAATCTTCAGAGATACATAACCTTCATTTGTGATGTTATTGGATTAATGACAATGAAACAACTGTGTTAAATTACTTTAAAAGATTACTTTCTATATTTGGTAGTTTGTGACAGGAGGCCTCGCAAAAATATCGTAGGAAGGAGAATTGAAGGGCTGCTAGAGTGTCTCTGAATAGAGTAAATATATATCGAAAGCGATCATGTTGCAGAGAGCCCGACATGATGTCTCGACGATTAATTCTTTTAATTATCGTCAATATCTGTGACTTGACTATGCAGATTCCAACCAAATGATATATGGATTACAATACGACTCCCCTTAACAGGTTTCTCCTCAGACATACACGAGTACACATGAAATAAGTCACACTCTATATGTTTGTGTGTGTGTGTGTGTGTGTGTGTGTGTGTGTGTGTGTGTGTGTGTGTGTGTGTGTGTGTGTGTGTGTGTGTGGAGAGATAAACACACACATACAGATCCATCATATGTATATATATATATATATATATATATATATATATATATATATATATATATATAACAAACATAACATTTATAATGGTGAATTAATAACACCGAAGTATTTTCCAAATTCCTGTTTTGTTTTATGTGTGTGTGTGTGTGTGTGTGTGTGTGTGTGTGTGTGTGTGTGTGTGTGCGCGTGTGTGTGTCTGTGTCTGTGTGTGTCTGTGTTGTTTTATTAAAAACAAATTTGTTTCACCCGAAATCATGTCTGGGATCAGTTACTAAAGAATTGGAGTGCGCTAGAAATGTAATCACTCACAATATCGTGGTTCAATTATCGCGCCCACACTTGCATCGCGGATTTTTCTGGCTAATATATGTAAATTTATATCGCGGGTTTCTGCGACCAATAGATATATTTTTTTAGATTCTAATTATTTCTGTGGTAAAATAAGCATTTCCACGCCTAAAAATTGATAAATTAATAAATAAAAATACAGTACTGCTCGGTATAACAAATTATTTAAAACGTATTAGAAGAGGTGTTTTGTATTTATAATAAAATAAATATACATAAATTATAAAAATAATTTTTTAAATATACAGTACAGTGCTGTTTCTACCTCACGGATTTTCTCCAATCACGAGGAGTGGGGGACGGCGGTTTGGAACATAACACCAGCGATAACACAAAGATGAGGACAGATAAGAACAATGTGGGGTGACGCTGGTGCAGCTGGTTTGTTATAGTTGTGTAGTAGTCGTGTTGTTTTGTAAAAAAAAAGTAGAGACGTGATAATAATGATGTAATCGGTGATACTGATGATCTCTTTTTAAAGTCGTGGATGAGAATTATTACATCGATAGCGGTGCTGTAATTTATGTGATGTTGTAAGGAGGTGGTAGAGATAATACAAATGGCGTTGTTGAACTTGATGATGATGATTATGATGATGGTAATGATGACGACGACGACAATGACAGTGATGATATCAATATCATCTTCGTTGCCTACTTGTTCCTGAGAAGACTGTGGGAGCAGAGTCCTCAAATATGCATTCTACTGGGCCTTGTCAGAAGCAGCCGTCTCCAGTTGACCCGGCTGAATTCCCAAACATGATCAACTGAGCTCTTGATGATGAGGATGAGGATGAGGATGATGATGATGATGATGATGATGATGATGATGATGATGATGATGATGATGATGATGATGATGACGATGACGATGATGGTGATGATAGTCGTGTTAATAGTAGTGGTGGTGATGTAGGAGGTAGTGCACTTAGGTCCTTGGATACAGCGCTGATGTGATAATGTACTGAGATCCATAAATTGCCAATTGTGGGAGTGGCGGCATTAGAAGTGATTTTATTGATTATGATGTAGGCATCGATAGTGATCTCAATGATAATTATGTTGTCCGTAATGAAGTAAAAATAGCTTTGTATTTCCTTATCCAGGAAGTTATCCGCAGGGGGAAAATACGTACAAAGTGTGTGCTCTCCTACGTATACATAAACATTCAAAAACTAAATGTGAATTGGTCGTAGGCTTAGAGTCACTGAGAACATACAGACATGCATCCATTCATACATGTACGCATACAATACACACTTATATACATACATTCATACTTGCACGTAAGCATACGAACAACAATGCATGCATACAAACAGGTTTATACATAGAGTAATTGGTAGTATAGATAAAAATATCTTTCAGTCTATGTATCTGACTCTGTGTGTGTGTGTGTGTGTGTGTGTGTGTGTGTGTGTGTGTGTGTGTGTGTGTGTGTGTGTGTGTGTGTTCGTGCGTGTGTGACTATCGATCTAACTGTCCGTGCTCATTCACCTATTTACCAGTCAGTCCCTTTTTCCAGCCACAGATATAACAACCTACTACTCCTTCGCTGATTTATGTTTCACGACACTTGACCGAGTGATGAGATTTGACTACAGAGAGAGGTGAAATTTCTATTATATATCCACTAGCCCCTGTTGGTTTTTCAAATAAACTGTCGCAAAAGCGTTAGTTTTCCTGGGCGTTTGGTCTTCCTAGCCTTCCGTATCTACCTCAGCGAGTTGAAATGTTATTTTCCATTAATGGTGTGACCCTTTTGAAGATAGTCAATAAACACAATGCCTTTTGCATCCCAAAACCTGAGGCCACCACCTTGCCTACAGATGTGACCACTGTTGCCTTGTTTGAAGCAGGTGAGGAGGGTGTTTCCTCTGCAAGGACTGTCTCTTTGTCTCTGACTCAAACTAAAGAATTTAACACTTATCTTAGCTTAAGAAACATTCAAGGAAACCAGATGCCTGAAACCCTGTCAGTTTTTCCTGTGATGCAATAAGCCTCTTGCGCTTTTGGACGGGTGTCAGAAGACGTGACATCCAACGACCAGACACCTTCGTCATGCCAAGTTCATTGTGCTGTATATAGTCACTTCTCCTACGGAATAGGCTAATAGCATTAGCTATGTGATTTAGAGTGGAAGCGCAATGGCCCAGTGGTTAGGGCAGCAGACTCGCGGTCATAGGATCGCGGTTTCGATTCATAGACCGGGCCTTGTGAGTGTTTATTGAGCGAAAACACCTAAAGCTCCACGAGGCTCCGGCAGGGGGTGGTGGCGAACCCTGCTGTACTCTCTCACCACAACTTTCTCTCACTCTTACTTCCTGTTTCTGTTGTGCCTGTAATTGAAAGGGTCAGCCTTGTCACACTGTGTCACGCTGAATATCCCCGAGAACTACGTTAAGGGTACACGTGTCTGTGGAGTGCTCAGCCACTTACACGTGTATTTCACGAGCAGGCTGTTCCGTTGGTCGGATCAACTGGAACCCTCGACATCGTAAGCGGCGGAGTGCCAACACACATTTGATTTAGAGTCACCTGTCGTCAAATACTAGGTGGTGAACACGATCAATATTTTCCTCGATGGTGACAGTTCCAGGACGTCCAGATCTTAGGTCACCTTCAAAGCTCTCACTTCCCCACCTAAATTCAGCTGCTCCCTTTTCCGCTTAATGGACCTGGCCACGTCACCCCTTAATGTAGCAACTATGTCGGAATGAATGCCGTTTGGGGTTAAACCCCTTTTCTACAGGTACTTGATAACACCACGATGCTAGTTTCAAGAGAAGTCACTACTAGTTACTTTTAAAATGTTCTTTGAACGATGAAGCACCAGTTTGGCTGGAAAGAAACAATGCAGTTATTAATAACAACGGTTATTAACAACCCTTGTTATCAATACTTGCAGGATTTCCCAGTTCAAGTATCACTCCTTTATGATTAGCATATGAATATTCAACTCACCCTCACTTGTGTGTATGTGCGTGTGTGTATGTGTGTATATGTATGTATGTAATCATGTAGGTAGGTAGGTATGTAGGTAGGTATGTAGGTAGGTGGGTAGGTAGGTAGGTAGGTAGGTAGGTAGGTAGGTAGGTATGTATGTATGTATGTATGTAGGTATGTATGTAGGTAGGTAGGTAGGTATGTATGTATGTATGTATGTATGTAGGTAGGTAGGTAGGTAGGTAGGTAGGTAGGTAGGTAGGTATGTAATGTATGTATATGTAAAAAAAAATGGAGAGAAAAATTTCTCGCTTAACAGAAAAAAGGTGCTCAAACATCATAACCAATGCAGAGCCCTTGTTTTGGACTGATGGATGCATTTCGAAATGGATTGTTCTCTTCAGTGTCAGATACCAAGAAATTTAAATTTGGGCTGGCTAGAAAGTAAAGCAAACTTTATTGCAGTTCAATAAATATAATTTATTAATTGCGCATACTGGCTGCCGGGCCGGAACAGAAAGGTGAGATGACACGCAAATCAGGGAAGAAGTATACTGATTTACGAGAAAGGAAGCTTTGCTTTCTAATCACTTCAGAGTTTCATCCCTTACTGCCTGACGCTGAGAGAACAAATGAGTTTGAAATGCAGCCATCTTTACAACAAACGAGCTCTGAGTTGTCTACAGTATTCTGATACATTTTTGCCTTTAGAGAGAATATTTCTCGCCATAATAAGCTGCAGTGAAAATCTTATACGAGTTCAAATATCTCTTAAATATATTTGAACCAGTCTTAAGTTCGTGTTCTATTGATGACTGCTCTGTGCAAATTTTCACAAATTTGTTCAGACATAACAGCAATGTGCGCTGTCAATCAAAAATATTGATTAATTTGCGATAAAGAAAGCAAAGTGTTCTGGTCAGCTCACGGTTACTCCTCTTAGTATCTGGTGCTGAAACGGAATAACAAGTTCAAAATGCATCCGTTAGTCCATCATAGATTGCTGTGTGCGTGGGTGTGTGGATGTGGGTGTGCGGGTGCGGGGTGCGTGTGTGTGTGTGCGTCTGTCTGTCTGTCTGTCCGTCTGTATGTATGTATGTATGTATGTATGAACATATGTGCAGAGAGAAAAAGAAACTTAGCAGATGAGTGGATAAATGTTGCTGGTTCTGTTAATGTGCTACTTCGAATATTTTTATTTCATTTTTCAGAACACGGATCCATTCATAACTTTCGCGTGTATCCTGAAACAAACAATACATTGTGATAGCAATGCATTTTCTATACATAGCAGTTACACTGTCTAAAAGCGCTCTTCTTGGGTATACGTCTTCCTTTCCATATATTCTTTCAGTTTTGTTCAATCTAGGATGTTTAATTTTCTTATTTTGTATCGACTGCTATTGTTTTGCATCAAAACTATTCTAGTTAATGGATTGGATTACTTTTCCATTGATGTATACCCCATTCCCCTCTTCATAAGTCCACTTTCAATTATTCTCGCCATTGATAGTAAAACATCTGTAAAGCAGTGTGCTTGTCATTTATCTTACCCTAATACATTACTTCCAAAGAATTTTATATAATTATTCACTATCTTTGGATGTATGCCGCTAATATGAAACGAGCCTCTCTTTATATATATATATATATATATATATATATATATATATATATATATATATATAATAAATATTTTTAAAAAATAAGTGCATTTTCAAACCTTCTTTCATATATATTTCCACTCGTACGGTATTCCACAACTTTACTTTATTATATATTAACACCACACGAGTCCCGAAAATGCCACCCAAGTCACAACAAACGGACAACTTATTGAACCAAAGTATCCTAAAAGAACTACAAGAAATTTCCTCCAAACTCTCAACCCTAACTGACAAAGTCGAGCAATCACATTTATACCTAAATGGAGTCCTGGAGGCTAAAACAGTTAATCAAACCCCTGACATCATCCCAACATTACAAAATCTAATCAAATCTATAGAGACAACAATACTTCAAAAGCAGGAACACACTACAGACTGTTACTCAATTAAAAACACTCTTAACAACATCTGGACAAAAAACCTCACAGCCCGCAAATTTGCTTTCTGGAACTTCATAAAAAATAACAACAAAGCAGACATTTATGAAAAGTGGCTCAACACCACTCCAATCATCCTACCCAAAAAAACTGCAGATAAAACCCATCCAAAATGAACCAGAAAACCAACAAAAACTCAGAGAAAATCTGTCTTTCGAAAAATTCAAAACAGAAATAGAACTGTTACGGCTAAGAGCCAATTCCAGTGAAGAAAAATTCAAGGCCCTTGACAACGAAATGCTAACTGAAATTTCAAAATGCTGTGAAGGTGCAGTCTTTGATGAAACTACCAAACTCTGGAGAAAAAGCTGTGAGGATGAAGAATTGACATCTCTCCATCGAAAAGAAAAAAACACCTGGTTCACCAATTATGAAACGGTGTTTAAAAACGAACACCTTACAAGCAACCCATATCTTTAAAAAATACCTAAAATTCACACACCTCACCAGCAACAAAGAAAACATCAGACACGCACCACTCCGACTCCTGACAACAACAGTAACAGAACTTACAGACATAACTACAACCCTATCAAAAGAACCCAGGTACCCACCAACCCAAGACAAAACTTTACCAGACTCTATAGATCCCAGCCCACACAAGAACAGTTCCAAAATCGAAGGTCCCACCCATCACACAGGAGTTCACCCCCAAACCACGATTATAGATTCCAATCCAATCCGTTCCAAACTCGGAGACCCCATCCATCATATAGGAACTCACCTCTAAACCAAGATTGGAGGTTCCAACCCACTTTAAGGAACCAAACTTACACCCAGTACGAGCTACCCAGACCCCGAAATAACCAAAACGCCTTTAGCAGGCAACACATCAATGGGGGAAAACTCAACACACCAAAATACCGCAAACATAAGAACCCCCAGAAATCATTTTTTAGGCCAAGGCAACAAATCTCACGACACCAGATGATACACACCAACCTTGAAAAACCAAAACTAGTGAATCTCTCAAGCCTAAACCTGTCGAACCAACAAATTAAAATCCTTTCAAAAGGACTAAAATTCACTCCAACTCCACAATACCCCAACTTGAGTGAAATACAGGATGATGTCTCCCACTTTTGTAGAAAATTACGACTCACAGAGGAATTTTTTGACAAAGAAATCACTAACGACGAATCAATGGTTCGTAACAAGAGCCATTATAATCCCATAAAAGGTAAAAACAAAACATTGGACAAATTTTGTGAGTACATTTCGAACTTTCCTTATAATGAACTTCCACAACCTAAACCCAAACCCAACACCAGTAAAAACGAATGGAAAATCATCCATGAGTTACGAAACAATCATGACATCACAATCAAAGAAGCAGATAAGGGTAGCACTGTCGTCATTATGGATACAGAACAATACAAAAACTCTGTATCTCAACTCTTACAAGACACTACGTACTATGAAAGAGTAGTCAACTACCAACAAACAAGAACAATGACCAAATTAAACACACTCATTTGCCAACATCGAAACAACTTAACAACAAAGGAAAGCGACTACCTAACAAACTTTAATTGCAAAACAAGCAACCTCTATGGACTCCCCAAAATCCACAAGAGCAAAACTATTTCTGAAGCTTGCAAAAAGTCCACTTCCACCTGCATCACTGTACCACATCCCACTGATCTCAAACTAAGACCAATTGTGGCAGGCCCAAACTGTGAAACACACAGATTAAGCAACTTTATCGATACCCTCCTGAAACCAATACTTCACCACATACCAAGTATTGTTAGAGACGGCCTGGACCTACTAAATCATCTACCCAAACATGCCGATAAAGACATTTTCATTGTTTCCTTTGATGTAATAAATCTTTACACTACGATCCCACATCAATATGGACTGGAAGCCATTAAATTCTGGCTAGAAAAATACCCCAATGAGATCCCAGAAAGAATAAAAAAAGAATTCATCATCGAGGGCCTTAAGTTTATCCTTCAAAACAATGTTTTGAATGTTAATGATAACACCTACAGACAGGTATCAGGGACTGCAATGGGGACTAAAGTTGCCCCTACATATGCAAACCTGCTGATGGCCTACTTAGAATTGCAGATCTACGACAAATCCAAAACTAGATACGGCCTGTCTTTCCACCAATACCTTCTGTTCACCTCCAATCACCCAAAACATACAAAGACAAACATTCCCTTCAACCTTGCGAGAAGATTTGGACAATTGTCTCTAATTATAAAACTCGAAATAAAAGACTCGAAGAACTAAAGGCAATTCTCCTCGAAAGACATTACCCAGCATCATTAGTTGACAATGGAATAGAACGGGCCAAGACAATTGCTACCCATCACCTGCGAAAACCGAAACACATACACGGTACGTTAAATAGTCTCCCATATCTCTCAACACACAATCCTAGAAATGCAGAAGCTTACACAATAATATACAAAAACATCCCACTACTGAATCAAGGCCCACGTCTAAAAAGAGTACTCGCAACCCATAAAATAATAAAAAGCAAAAGACAACCCAAATCCCTAAAAAACCTACTCACGAATGCAAAATTGCTCAACACAAGCCCACCACTTACTGTCAAAAAATGTGGTCGTTCCAACTGCAGGACTTGCATCCACCTCATGGAAGGAACAACATACAGATTCCAGTCGGGACACACTTTTGTCATAAAAAATAACTTCACCTGCGCATCAAAAAACTTACTTTATGCCATAAGGTGTGAAGGGTGCCACAAAGAATACATAGGGCAAACGAGCCTCACTCTCAGAGAAAGGATGACAGTCCACCGCCAACAATTGAGGGATCCCACCACAAGACAGATACCACTCAGTGGGCACTTAGATCTGTGTGCACAAAACAAGTCCCCCAAATTCCTAGTTTTCCCATTATACCAATACTCAGACAACACCACTGACCAAACACGAATAAATAGGGAAAATAATCTTATTCAAAAATACAGACCACAGCTCAACATACTCTAACATAAGCCCCCTCCCCAGGTGCACGCCCAAAACAAAGACACACAGATACGCAAAATCACACACATCAATACAATGCAAACCTCCGACACGAACACACTTACACACATATATACACACACACACAATCACAGTATCTCCACACCAGAGCACAAACCCACATACATTTCAAGAAAAAACACATGCATAGATATAATTACAATACAATTGTAGCAACGACAACCAACACCCATACACACATATGTAAACAGGTACATGCACACACCTACACACCATTCCGGCAACCACAAATCATATTCACACACGCATATTTGCATACATATGTACACACACATACAAACACCATACGCCTGTTCCCCAGTAAAAATGTCACACACACACTCAAAAGAAAAACACACACAATACAATCCCAACAATCACAACAAACACTCACAAGCACACATGCACAGAAGCATGCACACACAATGACACACCTCCCCGACAAATACAAGCCACATAGACGCACTCACACAAACACACGCACACGTATACACACATATTGTACTAACAATACAAACAAAACTAATCACTCACAATTACAGCGCACACACACATGTACACATATACACCAGGAAACTACACAAACCATACCCACATACACACACATACAAACGCATACCCAGTACCAACATACACGGAACACACATGCACACACATACACATCACCTGGATAAACCCAACGTACAAGGACACCTAATAAATACAACACACACATACATGCTCACACACACATGCACCCTCATGCACACACATACAGTTGCTCCCTCACATACACACGCACCACAATGACAACTCAAACACAAACATACTTAGAGACACACACAAACTCACGTACACACATATAACACCCCCACCAACACACAACACAAATAGACATACGTACACGTACAGACATACACATACATATGAACCATCACACACACATACGGTTGCTTACACACACACACACCACAATGGGTATTTAAAACAACACACTCACTCAGACACAGAGAGAGACACACACACACTCACGTATACACACACTCCCACATTCACACAAAACACTCCCACGCACACACACAGATGCACACATACATACACACACAGACGCACACATATGTACACACCCTCACACATACATACGGTTGCTCTCTCTCACACACACACACCACAAGGACGATTAAAACAACACATGCATACTCAGAAAAATAGATATACGCACACTCTCACGTACACACACCTAACATCCCCACCGACACAAAAAACACACAAACACACATACACACGCACTCACAAACGCACTCACGCATACACACGAACAAACACATATACACATACACACACATGCACACACACAACACCCTAACAAATATTAATCACACACATACACACTCACACAAACGTGCACACACATACACACACCATCCTACCATAGATAAAAAACACACACATACTCATATACACATGCCACACACGCACACATACAGACATAGACATACACATACATATGAACCATCACACACATACGTTTGCTTACACACACACACACACCACATGGATATTTAAAACAACACACCCACTCAGACAGAGAGACACACACACACTCCCACACTCACACAAAACACTCCCACGCACACACACAGATGCACACATACATACACACACATACGCACACATACGTACACACTCTCACACATACATACGGTTGCTCTCACACACACACACACCACAAGGACGATAAAAACAACACATACATACTCAGACAAAGAGATATACGCACACTCTCACGTACACACACCTAACATCCCCACCGACACAAAAAACACTCAACCACACACTCATATACACATCCCACAATAAACTCTGGGACCAATAAAAACGGCACACACACACACACACACACGGACACAAACACACATATATACACACACACATAGAGATGTGCACAAAACCAGTCCCAAAAACCAGTGAACCATGACAGACTGTCACAGACCAACCAAAAATAAAAAAATCCTTTTTAACTCTTCCTCCCTCCCACCCCAGCTAGCCAGTCATACTGTCTATTAAGACAGTAAAACATTCCCTCAATATACACAAGAGAAAAAGGCCAGGTCAGTTCCTCCTCAATTTTATTCGATTGTCAAAGAATATGTATAAGAATATGTATATGTATTTTTCCATATGTGTATTTTCATACACTGTTTTTAACACTGTTTTTAACAATTTCACCTTAATATCAGAGAATGTGTGACAATCAGTATGTAACACTACAAAGTTCATACAAAGCTTTATACTTTAAATATATTTTATCATCAAAGAATGTATATATGCATTTTAATACTCAAACTGTTTTTTAACATTTTTTATTATTCTCAAAGACTTTTGATAATCTTTTTCTAAAAAAGTGAAACCGGTTAAGTAAATAAATATTTTTAAAAAATAAGTGCATTTTCAAACCTTCTTTCATATATATTTCCACTCGTACGGTATTCCACAACTTTACTTAATTATATATATATATATATATATATATATATATATATATATATATATATATATATATATATATATATATATATACATGTAAGTTTTATGATTTACGACAAAAAACTCGTTGCAAATATATACGCATTGTAACATGCTAATATGTTAATATACATTAAGTTATTAAAATCAATTTTCCAGTAACAAAGTACTTTAATGACTGATATTTTCCAAAAGACTGGCTCTTGGGGGTTTGGTGGGTGAAGAGACAGAGTACATATTTCCCAGATCCTGCATTTTGAACTCATCGCTCTCCCCCCATCTCTCACTCTCCCCTCTCCCCCTCTCTCCCTCTCTCCCTCTCACTCACTCTCCTCCTCTCTCTCTTAGCTGTGTGTCTGAATCAAGATAAATGGCGATAAGGTCTTTATAAGAAACTTTGTGTTGAGAAATATATATGTGATATGGCACATTTGAAAAAGAAAACAGTCATATTTAATTATATTGAGTATTCTTAATAGTAAGCTGACTACATTTAAAATACAGTTGCAGCAAATTTGTATGGTTGCATTGAGGTTGCTTGATCACGCTTTCAATTTGTTGTTTTTGCTGCTGCAATTGTTGCGACTGTAGTTGCTGTTAAAGTTGCATTTGCAGTTATATAATGTTTTGGCAAACTAAAATCCATTCAACGAAACTGAAACAAAATTAAATTAAAATATTCTGGAATCAGGAAAAAAAACTAAATGCCATAGTTTCATCATAAAAAGCCTTTAAGACGTATCATTATCAGAAGGCAACTTTCGTGCTACTGAGCATCATCTTATTCGCTTTTGTATTCTCTGAACATATTCTGCTCATAATAAATTATTTATAAGTTTGTGATCAGTAATGAATAATCATATTAAAAGAATATATGTTGTTAACTCATTTCTTGTACAATTTGACTATTCATAGTCAGCTTTTTTCACTAGCTATGCTGATGACATAAAAGTATCACAGGTGCAAAAAGGCCTCAATGCAATATACGAGTAAATTGATTACAATCGGGATACACACGACCAAGAAGTAGTGCAATCCCAGAGTAAGAGTTGATGCGTGACCTGGGAATCCACATGAGTAATGGTGCATCATTCCATATGCATATTACCAAGATGGCAACATTGTATTGGCGAGTAGCTGGATAGATTCTCAGATCATTCAGAACCAAAGAAAAGGATATCATGCTACTCCTATGAAGAATTTTCGTTCTCAGTCGCCTGGATTACTTCTCCCAACTGCTGCCATCGTAGAAAGTCAAACTGATGACAGAACTTGAGTCAATCGAGAGCCACTGCGCAAAGATTGACTCGGCAAAACAGATGAGCTACTAAGAAACACTAGAGGGACTGAAGCTCTACTCCGAAAAGAAAAGACATGAAAGATATGCAGGGACAAACATATGGAAGATACTAGAATGCCTAACTCCCAACTTCGGAACAGAAAGCCATACCAACCACCGAGCTGGATGGCACTGCATTTTACCAAAGATCTTGTCATCTCTATCTAGAATGAAGTCCCAGTGCTGAGCTTCAATGGACCATAACTATTCAACATTTCTGCCAAACAGGGAATCATACTGCTGTTATTTAGTTCTAGGAAGCTGGACCGCTTCCTGTCGGCCTTGACACATTTCCTGTGTCCTTATATTTGCGAGGGGGAGACAAGCAGCCCCACCCAGCCTAATCTGCATTCAGAGACATGTTTCTGAGTCATTGCTCGTCATCAGTCTGAACTAGCAAGACCAGCTGGCTGAAGATGTCTGTCAACCTCTCGCAATATATATATATTTCTAGTGAAAACACATTCACTGATTACAAAAATTAGAAATGATCTAATTATAAATCTGACAGAGAGAATTAAGTTATGACTCAGAAACATGTCCCTGAATGCAGACTAGGCTGGGTGGGGGTGCTTGTCTCCCCTCGCAAATATAAGGATACAGGAAATGTGTCAAGGCCGACAGGAAGCGGTTCAGCTTCCTAGGGCTAAATAGCAGCAGTATGATTCCCTTATTGGGACTGTCACATTAAGTTGACAGTATACAACTGAATTATATATTTATTTTTTGGGCTGCTTGATGGGACGCTTGATGAGATCTGAGCCATTGATGTGATACCGGGAAAATACTAACAAACACACATAATTTCTACATAAATAGTGAGGCAGACCGCCACTACCTTAAAAGAAAACAAAGCGGCAGAGGCTTAACATCGACCCAAAATGTTTTTTAATGTCGTATCATACTCCTTCGACAACATATTTAACCACCAAATGTCAAAGTACATCCCTTGACCAAGTTTGCATATATGAGACTGATAATGTCATAAGACTTGGAAGGCAGCTAATGAGCTGCATTTCTTGTCTGATAACCTTAAATACATGCCCAAAGAAGTTGCACGACCCTACCGTAATGTATCATCCTCAATGTATCATCAGATGAAAGATGACCATATTTGTACAGATATTTTAGTAGAAAGCTCAAAGCAGTCTATCCGGTCTAACAACCGGATTACTACTTTCCGCTTTGAAGGTATGCTTTTGCAATTCAGTAACAGGAAATATCAACCAAATACCTGATGCACAAAAGGGATAGAGATGCAGGAAAAGCAGTAAAATGTGACAACCGATGCAGACTCTGTGAGTTAACACCGAAGATACCACCCGCATCATAAGCAGTTGTCCAAAAATGTCTTCAAGATACTATCTACCGATGAGATATGATGTTGTAGTTAGGAAAATGTATAACGAGGTCCGTCGAAAGGATAATCCCGAGGACAAAGAAATAAGAACCCACAATATGGTGAAAGCCTTTCATAATAAAAAGGAGTGCTGATGGAATGTCCCAGTGAAAACCTCAATAAAATGTAAACACAATAGACCTTATATAACAATTTGAGATAGAGAATAGAAACTGTACTGTTGTGGAAATCAGTTGAAGAACAGTGAAAAAGAGAAAACCTACACTGAACTATTGAGAAATATGCAGTTACTCTATCCAGATTGAAAGTTCAAGTTCACAGCTATAATTATTTGGTCACTGAGATATGTAACACACTGCTTAAATCTTGAGAAATTAGGCTTCTCAAAACCAGAAAGGAGAAAGCCCGATTCGAAGACTACAAATCCAATCCGTCACTGGAACTGTAAAAAATCTGTAAAACTTTCCAGAAGTTTATCATCTAAACATATATCAGCATGTCTAGATATGCAAGTACATACGTAAAATAAAACATACAAATCTGCCTGTATACATACATACATACATACATACATACATACATATGTATATACGTTAAATGAATTTTTTTATTTCCGACATATGTTTCGAAGACATTTTAACCGAATTCGGTTAAAATGTCTTACGGTTAAGCTTGCTCTTATGTATTTCCCTGAAGAGAAGATTACATCCTTATCAACATCACTTATTTGTTTGGAAGAAACCATTTGTAATCTTCGAAACATATGTCTGAAATAAAAGAATTCATTTAATATATGCGTATTACTTCATTTATTAAATTATATATATATATATATATATATATATATATATATATATATATAAATTTAGTAAATTTATATATATACATACATATACACATACATACACTACTAGGTCTTAGTAGACACAACATGTGGTCTATTTCTAGCATATTAAATGTCCACTCCACTTTACTGGTCAACTTTATATATATAAAAATATACCTTAATCCCCTAAGATCTCAGATATTTTTTCTGAATCTCTCGGATTCTTTCAATGTGCTAGCTTTCTGGTAATAAATCGATATTAATTAATATCTGATTTTTACCCTATGTTTTAATTATATATATGTGTGTGTGTGTGTGTGTTTGTGTGTGTGTGTGTGTGTGTGTGTGTGTGTGCACGTGTGTGTGTATGTATGTATGTATATGTGTGTGTATGTACACACACTCACACACACACACACACACACACACACACACACACACACACACACACATATATATATATATATATATATATATATATATATATATATATATATATATTAATTGCTACCAAAGTCACAGTATTTCGTTTTACAACCATAATCTATTCTTGAAAGTTTATAAGTCAATACTGTGTTATACTTTTGTGTTAGCAGTGCGATATTCTCACTTTTAAGTTTATCATCATAGATTTTCTATTGAGTTTACAGCCAGCACTACAAGTTACGACGTTTTGTATACGGATGTCTGTCTGTCTCTCTCTCTCTCTCTCTCATGCACAGACACAGACACACACACACACACACACACACACAAACTTATATAATGTGAGAGAGTGTGACTGATCTCGTTATAGCATGCTTGCCACCGAGATAAAATAGTTGCGAGCAATTTACATATGCAAGACCTTTTTCTGTTGCCAGTGCTCTGCTCCATTGACATCTTGAAAGAAATGATACAGACACTCAAGCTGCATTATAATATCTAGGTAATTACCTCATTGAAATTCGACCTGGACTTGTCCTTTTCAGAGATTCGAGTGGTTCCACTCGACAACACAGAGAGGCAGAAATATCGTAAAACTAAGTATTGTAAAACATTTTTTTTTCCTGTGATTTTGGTCGGATACTTGAAGTTGGTATATCTCAGAGTTGAATATTCTATTGATTTCACCTATTGAATGGCGTTGTTTGACTGGAAATTTATACACGATATAGATCAATTTGCAATCAATCAATAGACATCCAAAGTTTTCTAAAAAAAAGAAATTATAATAGTAGTTGTAGTAGTTCTGAGACTTGCAGTTTTTTTTCTTCTAATGTATTTTATTGTCAGATTTTTCAAATCTTCTGGGATGAAAGTCAATATTTCGGTCCATTACTAGTATTTCTTTACTTGATTTCTCACCAAAGATATCAAATACATCACATTATCGAAATTATCCTGTTCTCAGGGAAATCATCACCGCAGATTCTACTGTTATTTCAATTAAATTATCTAGGCATAAAAATATAATCGGGACAGCAAACAAAATGAGAAACAATCTGGGTCACGTAGCAAAACAGATGCAGGCCGAAACGATATTAAAACAAAGTCCATTTCGCCCACTTGATAACTCACTCCCACATGTTTAAATAATTTCATAGCGGAATTACATTTCTGTTATAAAACTACCTTCATAAAAAGAATTTGGTTGTTACACGGAATAATTTCGAAACCACCTCGAAGAATAGCTTTCACTCAAAACACAATGGTGAAGAACGATCTAGTTTGCTCCTACCTCGGTTTGGACATAACATTGATTGATTTTTTTCTCCTTGCAGAAAGATTGAAATGGTACTCAAGAATCTCTACTAGTAAACTAATAGAAGGAAGTAGTGTTATTAATGCTTCGTTCATTTCATAAAAAACGCGAGTCTTACAGCTTATCTCAACTCAGACGTCAAAAAACTGATCTTTGAAGTCAATGCAGTAACAATGGACATAGAATTATCGATAATGTTTCCCTGAAATTACATAAATGTTTATAAAATACTTAATTTTAAAAGGCTGACAATAAGAAAATCTGAAGTTTTAATTTATTAATGCTAACGTAACTACGAAAAAGAAAGTACATGAAGGACAACGCAACAGTAATAACAACAGAAAAAAAGTAGAACTCATACTGAAAAAAAAATAAGTAGAAAGAAGCATAGGAAGCTGCTCGTCAGCATCTTTCTCTATAGTCTTTCGAACCAACAAAAAAATTCTTAGTTACAATCGAGCTACGTCACAAATTACATTCCACTATCTTGGGAAGGAAAAGTGATACTTGATAATGTGATCGTGCTACAAGAGGCACCCCCATTCCCACCAGCGGTATTATCATGGATGGAATATATCAAAATAAGGGTTCGCTGGATCAAAAGTAAAGATCAAGGGCGTATTTTCGATAGTTTATACATAAAACCCACACTAACATACAAGCCAAAACACACACACATATATATATTGTATGTGCGGAAGCATTTGGAAATTGGTTGGAACGGGTATGCTTGTGTGCATCTTTGAGTGTCTATATGCGCATACACACACACACACACACGCACGCACGCACACACACACACACACACACACACACACACACACACACACACACACACACATATATATATATCTTTTATATTTTATCTTTAGTTGTTTCAGTCATTAGACTGCAGCCATAATGGGGCACCTCCTTGAAGAACTTTTTAAGTCAAATGGATCTACACTAGAGTGTAATTTCTTTGGGTAAGACAGACTTGTTCTATCGATATCTTGGGTCAAACCGCAAACTTATAGGGACGTAAACACACCCACACCGGTTGCTAAGTGGTGGTGAGGATCAAACACAGACACAAAGACACACACACACACACACACACACACATACATACACACACACACACACACACACACACACACAAACACACACACACACACAAACACACATATATATACAGGGTGCAGTGAATAAACTGTCGTCTAAATTGCGCAAAAATGATAACACTGACATCTCATTTTAACAGACATATTTACCAAAATTACATTAAAAAATCTTGGAATACTAAATTTATTCAATAGAATCAGCATTGGCTTCAACCACACCCTCCAGACGACTTCGGAATCTCCTGCAACTCTTTTGGATGTTCTACTTCTTTAAGTTGGTGTATGCTACCATAATCCTTACCTTCATCTTTGCTGTTACAAGGAGTTTCGTTGGTCTCTCATTGAACTGCACCCCACACATAATAATCAAGAGGATTGCAGTCTAGGGAGCGAGGTGACCAGATGTTAGGGGGGATGTAGTCGCAGAAATTGTCTGACAGCAATGACTGGGCTCTCCTGCTTGTGTGGCATGGTGCAGAATCCTGTTGCCTGGCATAGCGTCTTCCAGCAGCCAGCCTCTTGACTCAGGGCAGCACTACCTCCTCCAGGCACTTGTTGTAGTCTTCCTTGTTGAGTCAGAGGCCATGCGGGAAGATGAATGAAGGTATAACGTCACCATCACTAGTGATCACTCCAAACAATACGATGTTCACTGGATGTTTGATTTTTATCACTCTCGGTACATGTCCTCAGATTGATACCCCCAACACTCTGAAATATTCGTATTGGAGCTTCTGGCCCAAATGTCAAGCAGTGCAGCATGTCGTTTCCAAATTTCTGGCAGAGTGAATTACGTCATGGTGCTGTTTTTCTCACAGACGGTGCCCAACTGACTCTGTGGAGTCGACAAAGTATAAAATAAAACAATGCGCATGCGCGAAATTAAAACTATAAAATGGCGACAATTTACCCATTGCACCATGTATGTATCTAAACATATATACATACATATATATATATATATATATATATATATATATATATATATATATATATATATATATATATATATAAACTAATACATCCATTTGTTGTTTACACCACCTGTCTTCGTCTGTTGTTTTTTTTTGTAAATTCTCCCATATATATATATATATATATATATATATATATATATATATATTGTCAGAGTTTTCAAATCATCTGAGATGAAAGTCAGTATTTCGGACCATTTCTAGTATTTCTTTTCTTGGTTTCTCACCAAAGATATCAAGTACATCACATTATCGAAATTCTCCTGCTCTCAGAGAAATCATCACTGCAGATTCTACAGTTATTTCAATTAAATTATCTAGGCATAAAATCATAATCGGAATATCAAACAAAACCAGAAACAATCTGGGTCACGTAGCAAAACAGAGGCAGGCCGAAACGATATTAAAACAAAATCCATCTCGCCACCATAATCGACCGCTATCAACTAAAGCTTTTCTTATTCTCTCTCTGTTTATTTTCTCTTGTTCCTTTCTGTTGAAGAGCATAGGCTTCCAGAGCGTTAAACTAATACACCTGTTTGTTGTTTATATACCTGTCTTCGTCTTTTGTTTTTTTTGTAAATTCCAACTATATATATATATATATATATATAACCTCTAACTCTCTTGGAATATATATATATATATATATATATATATATATATATTCCAAGAGAGTTAGAGGTTATATATATATATATATATATATATATATATATATATATATATATATATATATATATATATATATATTCCAAGAGAGTTAGAGGTTGTGAATCCAACCCACTAAGGGAAAATATGTATCCAATATACTGCTGGTAGAATACCCAATTATTAATACACAAGTGTTTTTTCATTGCATGGCAATTACACTACTGAATGTAATAAATGGGTGAGGGTAAAAAGTTGTTTTACCCTTAATTTATACGGCAATAAGAAAATGGAGGGAATCAAGAGGTGGTATCAAGTTTTAGACATTCTGTTATGTCTATTTTTTTTTCTTAAATTATAACAATATACGTACATGTATAACATATTATACTTTACATATATAAAAATACCAGTAATTATTAAAATATATATAACGTAGAACATAGAAAGTAGAATAGTTTCTTACAGCTGTTTCAGCCAAGAGGTCATAGTACCCCACTTTACTTCCATCCCTTCAGTGAACTGAAGTATTTGATAAATAAGATTATTAAAGTACTTGGGTGTGGTGTGTTTCTGGGCTTCGTCAGAGAGTTTACACCAACAGACACAGTATCAAAAGCTTTTAATGAAATTGGAGAGGAGTATTTACAGCAATACCATGAACCTTCAACCTGGCAGATTCACGCCTGCTTATATGCTCTCTCTGCTACCGGAAATAAATATAGGAGCGACACTCAAAAAGTAAACAAAGCCGAAACAACAAAAAAAATGTGCCATCACCAGTTTTGAAGACAGAGAAAAAGACAGCTGATTTATGGAAGACCATCAGCCATTTGACTGCATTTGATAGCGATAGAAGTGATGTTTGGAGACAGTCAAAAGAGAACATATACTAAATATCACCGAAGCTCCTTCGCGAGGAGATGTAGACTCTTTCTGGAGGAAAATCTGGATCGAATAGTTGAAGTTTAACTGAGATGGTCTGTGACTGGAAAACCTTCGAAGTAACTATTGTTCTTGCGTTACACCCAAAACATACTCATCGATGGTGAGCTCGTGACGGTAATTCAAAAACCAAAATGGGAAAGCACCTGGAAAAGATTTGATTGTTTGATACTCCTACAAGAAGTTAACCTTCAATCCACCGTATCCTATCAACCTGTACCAGCAAGCTTTCAATGAAAATAGTAGCATACTACACTACTTAGCTCCGGCAGAGATGAATCTAATCCCGAAAAGCTGACTCACCCACATGGCAAAATAATACCAGTCAATTGCATGTCAGTACCTAATGTATAAAATATATCTAGCATGTTTAAAATCTTCCCTCCAATTGTGAAGCTAATAACATTATCACAGCAGAACAAACAGATGAGAAGGGAGTCTGGGGAGTGCCGAACAATTGTTGATAAACAAACTGTAATGTGAGAGTTTCGACAGCATAGGAGGAATTTGGTTTCAATGTAACTGGACTACAACAAAGCCTTTGACCTCGTGCATGCTAGAAGCCCTTCGACCTGCTAGTTTGTTTGTAATAATCGATCAGACTTTGTGGAGTTCACACCAAAGATATAAACCACATTATAAGCAACTGTCCAAAAATGTCACCGCACTATTATTTACTGGTGAGACATGATGATGTAGTCAAGACACTGTACAATGAGATCTGTCAGAAGGATAATCCTGAGGCCACAGAGAAAGGAACCCACAGAATGGTACAGGTCATAGTCACTCATAACATGAAAGAGTACTTGCGGAATGTCCCAATGAAAACCTCGATAAAATGCAAAAAAATACACCAGACATAGCGATTTGGCACAGAGAAGAGAGACTCTGTACAGCAGTGGAAATCCGTTGCCCAGCGGATGTCAACTTAAAGCTAAAGGCCAGCGAAAAAAACACCTACGCTAATCTATTGAGACATTTACATTACTCTACTCGGATTACAAGTTCAGATTTACTCCTGTAATTATTGGGGCACTAAGCTATGTAACAATCTGCCTAAGTACCAATTCTGAGAAATTAGGTATCTCAAAACCAGAAACAAAAATGTTAATTAGAAGACATTATAAGAAGATTAAAGACGCAAGCTATGGAACTATCAAAATGTGTACAACATTCCAAAAGTTTAGCATTTATCTATATACGCACATGTCTAGACATGCAATTATATGCTTGAAAATACATATATAATACAACACATACAAATCAGCACACACATTAACTCCAAATATTGAACATATACACTCAAACATGCATAAATAGCTTGCACTCAAACATAAATAAATAACATGTTGATGTTCTTTAAAACGCCAATGAAAGGTCCTTGGATCTAGGTTAGAAACTGACTCTTTCTCTATTAGCAAGAAATCGAGAAATAAATAAATAAATAAATATATATATATATATATATATATATATATATATATATATATATATATGAAGGTTATGAAGGGTATTGGAGTCAACCAAACCCTAAAGATACAGGTCATACCGAGTAAGTGCTGTATACTGACTAGTTTTGCCCCTGTCGTTGCAGCAACATGAGTGGGGAATATAACATAGGTCGTGTATTAGCGTGTGTATGCATAAAGAGAGAAAAGGATAAAGAGACCAATGGCAAAGTCAGAATTATATTTTATGGATAAAGTCTTACAGCTGTTAACTGTAAGACAGTTGTAAGACTTTATCTATAAAATATAATTCTAGCTTTGCCATTGATCACTGTATCCTTTTCTTTCTTTATATATATATATATATATATATATATATATATATATATATGATTGCATATATATATATATCGATAGTTCATTCTCATATATATCGTCGTCCTCACATCTTCTATTGTTAGTTTCAGTGATGAGATTTACGTCGAAATCGCTTAAAAATTGATAGTTTATATGTTACTGTTACAAAATTAAACAACTGAATATAAGGGGGTGTGTACGATTGCTTGTTCTTCAAATAATTAGATTTAAAAGGATAATAAAGAAATTTCGGACTAATGCAGCTTTCAGCAAAGTATTGATTTCAGAAATCTAACGCATAATAGAATTTCTTTTTACAAGCTTTCACTGATGTTTTGTGTAACTATCATGATGCGTGTTTTGCACACATAGACACATTCATTCATACAAAACACACACACGCGCAAACAAATATGTATATATGTACACACACATATATATATATACAATCACAAATACATAAGCACACACACACACACACACACCATTTATATACACAAATTATGTATGTATACATACGTACATACATATATATTTGTGTGTGTGTGTGTGTGTGTGTGTGTGTGTGTAACACATGCACACATGCTGCGTTCATACGCAGGTTCATAGATACTGAGTAAGAAAGAAGGAAACATGATGCAACAAAATGACCCCGAATGTTTACAAAAAATTGTTTCTGAAATCAATACATTCCCTAAAGCCGATTGGTTCGATATTTCTCTCGCCTCTTTGCAAATTTAATTGTTTGATCGTACAGGCTTTGTATTTTCTTTCATGTAAAATCTCTTGTAACTGCCAATGTTTTAGAAGCTACATCTTGATAATATTATCTTTATATCACATAGTTCTCATCGGTTATAATGACAACTAAAACAAAAACGACATAATTAATACAAATACGTCTCACTCAGCATAAGAAATGATAAAAGCAATTGGTATCAACTTAGAGACCTTCACTTATACACAAAATAGATACTAGAATACATGATATAGTGACCAAAGTAAATTTAATTAAAGAGACTGTGACTGTAGTGATGAGAACAAATCGTTATCTTAATGATCAATTCTAGTCAAGACCCGGGTCTTAGCTTCGGGAATTAAGTAAATTAATATTAATGTAATACGGAATGCATTGGAGGCTGAAGTTGATCTTTTACATTTCAGAAATAACTAGACATGTATTCATCAGTTTACATCTCATTGATAAAGCCTAGACTAACGATTACTGATCGATCTTAGAATGGTTAGAACACATAGGATTTTCGTAAACCAACTCGATAGAATACTTGGAAATAACAACTGGAAAATTCTCAAGGGATGTCTTCTGCAAAAAAAAAACAATAGTGATTTAAATGCCAACGTACATGAAGTGCGAACTAAATTTTAATTCTAAAATTACACAATTAGGATTTTTTTTAGAAAATTACTATTTTTAAATCTCACAACGAGAGATATTCAGCAACAGTACTTTGTAGTAAAGATTGTTTGCCAACATAACATGGCAGTCCTGGTTTAGGAAATCGCGGTAAGCAGATATAGTTTTGAGCTGAGTGGGGGTGCTAGATTCCCTTGTTCGAAAATATAAGGACACAAATTGTGTCGTATAGCCAGCTGGAGACGATGTCTCCTGGGGTTAAATTACTACAACATTCGTTCTAAACCAGGTCTGCAACGTTATGTTGGCATACAGTCTTTACGACAAAGTACTGTTGCTGAATATCTCTCGTGAGATTTAAAAATAGTAATTTTCTAATTTATAGATCAGTGACTAGTTGTCAATTTGAAAACTATATATTTTGAACAGGAATTTGGCAGCGCAACCACCACCCAAACAATTTTTTTGTTGTTTTTTTAAGTACTCTAGCCGTATTTTTTGTGGTAGTGAATAACTGAGAAAAATGAGATGTTATGCTGAAGCTACTGGAGATCGAGTTCCCCTAGACCCACAGGAGATGTTACAGTGGAATGGAGAGCTGATAAAGAAATACAGTAGTATGATAGAGAAGGAAGGGTCAAATATAAAAATTACCCTGCCAGAAGAGGAACAAGTGAAAATGGAAAAGAAGACGGTCATATTCAGAACATTTTCGAATAAAAATAAAAGAATTGAACACGCGCCGCAGGAAGAAATAGAAGAAATGTTAGAAGAACATATAGGAGACAGCATAACATTCTTTACGAGAGGAAAGAGATATGCGTCGATAGTGGCAACCTTTATATCGGAAGAGAAGGTGGAAAAGGCCTCCAACAGGCTGATACAGGGAGAAAAATTTACTTTGATGCCAAACTGGTTGGACAAAAGAATTGTCAGAATTATGGTGGGAAGAATCCCACTGTGGATAGACCCAGAGTGGATTAAGCCGCAATTGTTTATTCGGAGATGAGGGAGGAAAGCGAAGACGGAAAGATGGAGATGGTAAGCCGAACCCAACAAGGGGAGTGCTGGGGCTACGGATTAGAGATAATTTGTGCAGTGAGCCCGAAATATTACAACGAAATGCCTGAAACTTTAGAGCTACCAAATGAAGAAAAGCTGGAGATAATGTTCGAGGGGAGACCCCCAAAGTGTTACGAATGTGGTGAAAGAGGGCACTTGAGAAAGAAATGCCCTGGAGCAGCAATGGAAATTGTAGAGGAGAGTAATCAGGAGAATATAATGGCGGAGAAACAGCAGAAACAGATAACAAAACAAGACAGGAATTTTGTGTAGTTGAAGCAAGAAAAAAGAGAGAGAGGCAAGTCACCAACGATAGTGGAATTGAAGAAGTACAAAGTAATGGAAGAGGTAACCCAACCAACGACGAGAAACGGGGAATATTTACCAGTAGGATCACCAGTAAAGGACTTACAAGTACAGAAACATTCAGACCTGCAGACACTCAAGCACATAGACATGCAAAAGCACAGAAGTATAGACGAACAGAAACAAGATAACTCAGAATTACGAGACCAAAAGACATAGACACACAGTCGAAGCACGCAGAATTACAGTCAAACGAACACGCAGACACACAAATACACACACACACACAGACACACACACAGATAAAATCACAGGAAAGTCAAAACCTGCAGAAATACAAAGACAAAAAGCGCCAACATGCAAAATAAAAACAGAAAAAAGATTTATTGTGAAATATAGGACACCCAAAGTTAAAAAAATTTCAAAATTGAAAGACATTATGAAAGAGTGAACCCACTGAGGTCGGAGGTGGATGTTGAACCTCGTGCATCGGTGGTGAATTGTGTGGACGGAAAGAAGAAGATGAAGTAGTAAGTCGTAATTAATTTTAAAGACTATGAAATATTTCTTTATTGCCCACTAGGGGCCGAGAAAGATGGGGACAACACAACCTGATTTGGGGTCGATATGTAATTATAATAAAATGAAGTTAAAAATTAAAGCATATATAAACGAATGATTATACATTACAAAAGAACAATACAAATGGAGTGGTGTTTGGGTTCAGCCCCGACCGCACGAGCCCCAAACCACCACTGATACTTTTTTGACACTTTATAGCATATTCACTTGCAACACTCGTGCTACATACTTCCATCTTTCGTTGAACATTTTCTCCGACAGACACCTCTTCTCCAGCCACACTTTCCTTTTCAGGTGAAAAGCGAAATACTTTTGTAAAACGCGGTCGGAGATAAAGCTGCCTATCTTGACTCCTTTCATCCTATTGCTACTACGATGAGAAAGCAATTCTTACCGTCATTTGTTAAAAATCCAGGTGGGTCAATTCTTATGATTGACTCAACCGACAGTTGTACTCTCCCTGTACTGGATAACAGATGTTCCGCATAAGCCCACATTTCCAATACTTCTGGACACTGAACATTAGCGTGCGGGATGGTTTCTCTATCCCGCACACATCTTGGACAGGTCGGTGATTGGTGTATACCATGTCTTGCAAGCTTATCCCAAACGGGCAAGGCACTTCTGTAACATTACCAGCTCAAGGACTTTTGTAAATTATCCAACGACCTCAACCCGAACGTACGAAGGAACAGGTTGTCAAGATGAATATACCGGAGACCCAGAGTCTCCCTCAGGCCATCGTCTCATTCAACCTCTGCTAACCATCTATAGAATAATGCTGTAGAACCCCCACCGCTGGCATTACCCGAGCGATGGAATAGTAAGAGGGTCTTACGGCACTCCGTATGCCATGCACTGAAGGTCGATCTACGAAAGCACTAGGCTTCCCAACCGCAAAAATTAACGAATTCGGGAACGTCAGTCTTGCTAACGGAGACCACACCCGTTCACCATCCAGGAGAATCCAGAGATGCCTCGACCTCAGCGCATGTCTTCGCCTCATCAACCAATGCATCCCTAATCCTCTCTTTAACGGTCTTTGACAACAAATAGAGCGTCTCACAAGTGTCGACGTGTTCTTCCACAAAAAGCGGAAGAGCTGTCTCTCCAACTTGATTAACCACGAATCCGGGCAAGGAACGACGGTCAGGCGGTAGGTAATGACCGATGCGATAAACACATTGGCCAACTCCGCCCTCCCTTTCAGGGATAGCCACCACCAAGACCAGGTCTTGACTACGGAGGCCACTCTGCTCGAAACCTCAGCCCAGTTCATGGAAATCTGGCCCAAGCCAGACCCCCTAGCAACTTAACCGGTCCCTCCATCCAGCGTCCAACGGCGCTATCTGAAGGCAGAGACTTGCCCACCAGGTGCCGAGTTGCAAGCCAACTGATTTTCCCCGGTTAATCTTTGCTCCTGCCGCCGTCTCGTAAACTTCAATAGCCTTGCCTACCTCATGTAGGCGTGCCATTGTGGTCACGCTGATGGTGATGTCATCCGCATAAGCTGAAACAAATTTCTCATATCCTGGTTCTCTCGGGATGCCACTCAACCTTCGCAGTAGCAGCTCGAGAGCCACCACATACAAAAGTGGTGAGAGCGAACATCCTTGGCGAACCGAGCGTTTGATACAGAACGGTTTTGAGAGAAAACCGTTCAGCCGTCCTCTCAAGTCAATGTTGTGATATAATAGATTGATCCAACTAAGGAAGCCAAGACCCAGGCCAAACTGCGCAAGAAAAGTCACCAGGTACCGATGGTCAACCGTATCGAAAGCTTTAGATTGGTTTAAATGTACCAATGCCCTATCTCTGCCAGATTTATCTCCAAACCTCTCTAAGGTATAGTGGATAAGTTGGAGATTATCCTGAATGATTCTGCCGGGAATGGCACATGTCAGTTCCCCCCGATCAGATCATCCGAGACACGCGCCAACGTTTTTGCAAATACCTTGGCCAAAATCTTCACTTCTGCATTTAACAGAGTGATGGGCCTGAAATTATCTAAAGTGCCCCCCCTTATCTGGGTCCTTTCTGGCCAGTTTCACCACTCCCCGGCGTACAGATCTGGGGATAAGCCCGTTCTGTTGCCAGTTCGCGTACACATTGGCCAGCAGGTGCCCGAACAAGTCTGGCATACACTTATACAGCTCGTAGGGAAGACCAGCCAGTCCCTGCGACCTACCCACGCCACAGTCCGCCACAACCTCAATCACCTCCCCAGGCGTGATCGGCCCTTCACAAGACCCCACATCCGGCCTCAAGAGGCGCGGCAGCCCGGCAAGGAAGCCCTCAAGGTCTCCCCTACCATCCGGCCCGCTGCCATCCCCGAACAGCCGAGCGAAGTACTCCTGAAAGGCCTCACACATTTTCTCGGGTTCGTTTACCAATAAACCTTGATAATTCACCATAGAACGAATAGTGGGAGCGGCCTTGATTCCTTCACAGCCCATTGCACGCATGTAAGCTCTGACAATGCACCCCGTGTGTTGGGCTTCGAGGTGCTCGCTCAATTCCAGTCTCTTCACCATCACTTGCTCCGCATTGCCAGTCCTCATGGCTTCCTCTAAATTCTTAACTAGACCATTTCCTTTCTTATGTTAGCTTTTAACTAGACCTATGCTATATCTAATAGACTCATATTTTACGGCACGTTTTAGGCGTATCACCCTTTGTTGTTAATGATGGTACCTGTTAACGCCCTCTGAATTAACTGTTTAATCCGCTTTCTGTACTCTTCAATTGCCAAAAGGGACGTATTGAGTTTCCAGTAGCCAGATCCCTGTCTATGCATCTTATCTACGTTCAGCTTGCAGGTAACCATCTTGTGGTCACTGTAGCTGACTGGATAAAACTGTGGACTCTTAACTATACTCTTATCTACCTTTCTAATCAAAATCCTATCTAAACATGATCGGGGCGACCCGTCGCTGTTTGAGCATGTCCACAATGGAGCGTCCGGGTGTCCCAAACTATATGGGTTTGCCATCTGGAAATAGTTTGGCAGATCCCGAAAGCCAGGGTTACATGTCCTATCCGGTCTCGAGCCAACACAATCTACGCACGCATCGCAGATTGTGTTAATATTTTCTAACAGAACTAAAGAGTGCGACGTCGCTAGAAATTCCCCTAGGTCACGAACATATTCACATTGTGGACCAATAAGATTGGGTGCATAAACTGCAATCAGCCTGACTGTCTTGCTGCAATTGAAAGTCAAGTCCAGAACGACCATTCTGCCTTCTGGATCAGAAAAAAATCAATTTTTTTCTCGGTAACCCGGTTTCTTCTTAATAGGACCAACACCCCACTCCTACCTCCTGCCCGACACGGAGAAACGTATTTCTTGTAGCCGTTCAGGAAGGGGAGCAGATCTTTTGTCCCTCTCAACCAGGTTTTTGTATTACATCTAAATCCCGCGACGTGATGTCATTTAGGAAGCGTCCTTGCTTCCAGCCTGACATCAGGCCACGTACATTCAAACAACATACACACACACATACAGACACATACATATACATATATATTTATTGTACGATACAAATAATATATTTTCCGAACGCAGAATTGCCGTTAGCACAGCAGAAATACTGGACAAATTAACCTTGCAAAACAGAAAAAATTGTCAGCAAACAGCCATGGGACTCAAACCCACATCCCTCAAGACTCTGCCAGAGTGCTTTATATTTATATACACGTGGTTATTCATTTAGCTACTTAGCGTCTAAATTTGTGGATAAAGTTGTCAGCAGGGGGTTTAGCTTAGCGGTGAGGCACTCTGCCGGAGTCTTGAGGGATATGGGTTCGAGTCCTATGGCTGTGTATTGATAAACTTTCCCACTTTGTAAGGGTAAATTTACCCAGTATTTCTGCTGTTCTAACGGCAATTCTGCGTTCGAAAAACTCATCTTATTTGTATCGTACAATAGACATTTGGACGCTTATATAAAACAAATGTTTGTTTATATTTATATACACGTAGTTATTCATGTGTAAATATATATATATAAATATTTATATGTATGTATTTTGCTGAATCAGCCACAGATTCATATGGTAAATATATATACTAACATTCAGGATTTAGCCGAACTATCTAGCAATGGAGTAGTCACTACTGATGGGCTTATAACTGTCCAGCGAAACAGACTAGCATAGTCACCTCGCTCGCTGTGGGGCGGTTATCTCCCCTGTCAGTATATGAAAATGTGTTTTCTTGCAGCTGTAAGGGTTTTAACTCTTATTTCTAGCAATATAGATGCTACCCGGCACCCTCAGTCACAATTAGTGACAACTGAATTTTTCGTTTTTGGTTTTATATTGCGTATAGCTGCCTTCGTTATTCTATATATATATATATATATGTGTGTGTGTTTGATCGTCTGTGTGTGTATGCGTGTGCTCGTGTCTGTATGTGTGTGTATGTATATATGTATGTATGTCTCTACTATTTTTTAATTATTATAAATCTTCCAGTGTTGAGGGAGCCGGTTTGCAACAAAGATACAAGGCTCCATCTTTGGAATGTAGTTAACACAGACAAATTCACATTTGGAACTTGAGTCTTGCATATGTTATTTTATTCATGCAATTAACTATGTATGTATGTATGTATGTATGTATGTATGTATGTATTATATATGCATGTATGTATGTATGTATCTGTAAACATACATAAATTGCATGTGAGCAAATGCATAAGGAGTTAAATAAAAGTCTTAGATTATTTTTCATATGTCATCTGTCAATAATTACCTTTAAAATATAAACATGTGTTGTATGTCCAATTCATATACTAGTCATAACCAAATGCGATCTCATTAAGGACCTCATTAGCAAATTGACAGGGAGAAACTAAAATGGAGCCAGCTCTCTTTTACTTACCACAAAAAAAATGCAAACACTTTCAGTAATTACGCTTCTATAATAACTGATTTCCTGCAAGCTGAATTGCTTTCGATAATTCTCACATTTTACCAAATCTAATTGTTTGATTATGCAGTATCCAGTAAGTATTTTCAGTGAAAGAGCATGAAAATATTGCAGCGTTATTAATGAGAGTCAACGTTTTCTAGTCATTTGCAAAACTGAAAGCTATTTATATCAATCTATATGTAATTGTATTCTGGCATAGAAGCTATGCCAGTAAAGTATATATATACTGGCATGGAAACACGAATTCACTACATTTCGTTTGTACACAAACATTTTCATATGCCTTCTTTACATTAAATAGATCCTCAACATAGTCACTCGACCATCTAGAAATAACTATGATTAATCGCAGGCATATAAAACTCCTACTTTAAACAGAAAAATATGGCATATGTTATTTTATTCATGTAATTAACTAACATCCAGATGAGATACGAGTAAAAGTAACAGAAAGCAAAGAGAAAACAACAAAAAGCAATACCCAAAGCGCTAATTACGCATGGTTAATACTACGAAGGTAAGGGAAGCGAGTTGACTTTTCGCGCAGTGAAAAGGGGAAAAAAATACCTCTTAATTCAAGGATATGAAGTGAGTGGATGAAAGACAAGAAGTTAATGGAATTAAGTTGTTTTTCAACGCAGTTGAGTAGAAAACAATAGAAGGAATCTGAATGTCAAAAGTAGTAAGAAAAAAGAGGTATGTGCAAAATAGGTTTATGTGTGCGCTTAAAAAAGGATTGTATGTGTGTGTGTGTGATAGAGAGAGAGGGGGAGGGAGAGAGAGAGTATGAGTGGGTGATTGACAAGTACAGATATAAAATGGTATGCGATAGAATAAATGTAAAACGTGTCAGTAAGGTTGTGTGAAAACTCACGTGCGCGAATTTCTACAAAGCGATTAGAGCAGAATTTTGATGTGTGACATGTACAGAGTGTTGATGTGTTGTGCGATGGGTATTGAATGTAAAGAAAATATAAGTGAAGTATGTTTATATATATGTGTGTGTAAGCAAAACGGAATTGTGAGAGTGAACAATATTATGAATGAATGTATATGTCTGTGTATGATGAATAAGGTGTCATAGTATAGGGCCTCAATGTGTGATACACGAGTATTAAAGTGTGTGAGACCATTTGTATAGAAGACATGTGGTTAGGGATTTGGACATGTGGTGTGTGGGTGGAGAGAAAATAGTGGTGAAGTAGAAGTAGAGGTAAGAGTTTTGAGGAGATCATGTCTACCGTTAATACCAGCGAGCATAGATGAGTTTAAAATGGGAAACAGGAGTATCACAGTGTTGCATAATTTTTCCAAACAGTGAAATGCGGCTAGCCCGTATAATTGAAGTGTTTGAGTAATCCGGTGTTCTCGCAGTGAATTTCCAACAATTCTTCCCTAAAATGATCAGTCAATCGGTACTCAGACTTTTCAGCGAAACGTGCAGTGAAATAGTCTGTAATAAATAAGCTAGTTTTTGAAGTAACGCCCTGATACTACCGAAAATGGAACAAATGTTGCAACGGAATTCGTAACAGGCTAGAGTCTGTGTTAATTGTAGTGAGGGGCAAAGGAAATTTGTTCAGATTGCGGTTGAATCCGAAGAAAGAGATCATCAGATAAGTTGTAATTAAGGATAAGTCCCAGTAATACTGAAGATGTTTGTAATTAAATTTATAAACTCACGAATAAATTACTAACGATCGATACGGTTGAATTCATGCATTGATGCATGAAAGCTGTCAATTTTAGCATTGTTATAGTTGGTACACATATATGATACGCTAAAGCTAGCTCACTATGCCTCTTACAACGAGAAATTATGGTACATTACAGCACACAACACAATACAAAACAAGATACTAGAACAAAAGTATAATTAAACAAAAGCATCACTTTTTACAGAATTCCCCACACAAATAGATTATTAATGACGGTAAATATATTCTTAGCACAGCACGAAGCCCAAATAAAGCGCATAGACAGCATACAGTAATCGTAGATAAAAAAACACACGAATGCTGATGTATAAATCTAATGATGAAACTTCAAATTATAGATACTGTGTACATTCACCGCATTGTTCCTGCTTAATATAAAGAGCCAGAAACATACACCAACTACTTTGTAGATCCATACTTATCTAAAGTGCCCCCCTTATCTGGGTCCTTTCTGACCAGTTTCACCACTCCCCGGCGTACAGATCTGGGGATAAGCCCGTTCTGTTGCCAGTTCGCGTACGCATTGGCCAGCAGGTGCCCGAACAAGTCTGGCATACACTTATACAGCTCATAGGGAAGACCAGAGTAAGGTACACATATGAAAACACACACACCACACACACACACACACACACAAGCATACATACATACATGCATACATACATACATACATACATACATACATACATACATGCATACATACATACATACATACATATCTATATACATACATACATATATACATACATACATACAAACATACTAATACACTTGCTTGTTCATACACCTGTTTAGCGGCAGTTGATACCAAATCCAAATAAGAACGGATTTATAATTATTCTCATACTTCCCGAGAAAGACTAAACAAAGAACTCAGTTCTTCCAAACTTTAGCTTCTGTATCTTATTTGAAAAGGAGTCAAATCTATGAAATTCCAGGACTTAACAGTAGATCTTAACTCCAACACTTACTGCAATTACTATAAGCCAAAAGAGAACACGTTATTCGATCTTCCAAATTCAATTAGCAAAATTAGCAATAACTTAATTAGGAGTATGGCTATGAGCATTTCTAACTTTTCCAATGTATATATATATATATATATACATGTATACTCTTTTATCTTTTACTTGTTTCAGTCATTTGACTGCGGCCATGCTGGAACACCGCCTTTAGTCGAGCAAATCAACCCCAGGACTTATTCTTTGACAGCCTTGTACTTATTCTATCGGTTTCTTTTGCCGAACCGCTAAGTTACGGGGACATAAACACACCAGCATCGGTTGTCAAGTGATGTTGGGTGGGGGGGGGGGGACAAATACAGACACACAAATACACGCACACACATACACATACATAAACATATATACGACAGGATTCTTTCAGTTTCCGTCTACCAAATCCACTCACAAGGCTTTAGTCGGCCCGAGTCTATAGTAGAAGACACTTGTCCAAGGTGCTGTGCAGTGGGACTTAACCTGGAACCATGTGGTTGGTAAGTCAGCTAGCTACTACACAGCCACTCCTCCGCCTATATATAGATAGACAGATAAAGAAATAGAGTTCAACACAGGCGTTATTCAAATCTTTATACTTCCAACATATGCTTCGAAGAGAACATTGGTATTATTCCAGACGAAATAAAATGATGTAAAACAATGCGATCTTCTCATCAGGGGAAAAAGAGAAACAAGACAATCAATAAGCCATTTTAACCAAATGTGATCACTTGTTGATGGTTTGAAACAAGAAACATCATAGTAACATCTTATAACATAAATATAAATAAAACTGACAACAGATTGAGACTAAGACTGCATTTATTCCTGCATGATATATACAGTTGAGAGGATTAAAATCTAACGGTCGTTAGTTGCTTTAAGTTAGGAAGTTTGTTTAATCTATAGCTTGAAGTCCTCCCCTTTCATGTTAATCTAACATCTGTTAAATTACAGTTTATATGCTCTTTTTGGATCTGTAGTATAATTCATGATGCAAGCAGAGAGTATTTTCTGACTACTCATTACGATTGGATTCATATTTCAAGCCCCGTCTCAGAAAGTTTCAAGATATGGGAAATTTGATATTGTTGGTGGTCAAAATTTCTTGCTACAATTCAGATTCTCCGTTTTCATATGTAATTACCTTGTTATCTTTCAGTAATATGACAATTACCTTGTTATATGCTTGTTAATGAAACTAATTCGATTCATAGGATTTAACTCTCTCACCGAAGAGAATTAAAATTAGATGAACGTATATTTTGCTT